>NC_029777.3:103535873-103536388 GCF_000817695.3 Arachis duranensis | reverse complement strand
GATATCATTAGAGAAGATTATATGAATGAACTTTGCATTCTTCAAGATGATGTTCCTCCCTTTCCCAACCAAGTAAAACTTATTACTGTGGCCAACTATTTTTAATTGTTACATTTATGTAAATAATTTTCATACCATTAATCATCTGGATTATATAATTTTGATACATGGCCTACAAATATCACAGACTGCCTTCAATATCATAGAGGAGGAACTTGGTCAGCCCCTTGAAGCCGTTTTCAGCAGAATCTCATCAGGGACAATAGCAGCTGCTAGTTTGGGTCAAGTTTATAGGGCTACTTTGCGTTCCACTGGCGAGGATGTTGCTATCAAGGTTCCATTGAGCTCACCTTTTGTTATAATCATGTTTTAGTTATCAACACATGACATTAAGAAGTTCAGACATGGCATCAATTTATATTGCGAAATAGTGTTTTATTTATCTATCTATTACTTTTGGCTTGACTGTATTCTGGTTGGGATCATTTGTTGACATTTGCTTGGCCATAATGTTC
>NC_029777.3:103533779-103535828 GCF_000817695.3 Arachis duranensis | reverse complement strand
CCCCCCCCCCCTTTTTTTTTTCTTTTTTCCCTCTCTCTTTCTTGTTTAGTATGATCTTTCCCTCTGTTCTAGGTTCTGTCAGATATAATTACCTGTATGGTTTTTTGCATGTAAATTGCTGAATATGCATGCATAGAGCAGCATTTCAAAACAAGGTTAAAACTGATTCCAAAGACATACTTTGCTGTAATTGTAGGTTCAAAGGCCTGGGATAGAGCCCATAATATATCGGGATCTTTTCCTTTTTCGTACCTTGGCTTCATTCTTAAATGGCATTAGCATACAAAAGTTGGGTTGCAATGCAGAGCTGATTGTTGACGAATTTGGTGAAAAACTTTTGGAAGAGCTTGATTATACCCTGGTAACTTTCTGGACTGCCTTGTATGTGCTACAGCTATAGTAGTTAATCTGTTCAAATGTGTTAGGGACTTGGCTATTACATGGTTTATTTAAGGAGTGGTCCCCCTCCCCTCTTAATAGCTAGCTTTTAAGATGTGGTTCCCCACTTAGGTACTTAACAAAATGTCAAAGCACTAAATAGTGTTTCTTGCACATTGTGTGTGTTTTCTGTGTATAATTGTTCTATACATGTGTACTATTTCTTATCGTTATTTCAGGAAGCCCGTAATCTTGAAGACTTTATTGAGAATTTCAAGGATGATCCTACAGTTAAAATTCCTCGGGTTTACAAACAACTTTCTGGTCCACGTGTTTTAGTGATGGAATGGATTGATGGTATTAGGTGCACCAATCCACAGGTTTGTTTAGATTGTTTGGTGCTGCTTTTGCTGTTTGTTGCATGGATAGTCAAGCAACATTGTTTGAGGTTTATAGTTTATTGATAACTACTCTTCTTATGAATCAGGCCATCAAAGATGCTGGTATTGATATAGATGGCTTTCTTACAATTGGCGTGAGTGCTGCTTTGCGACAATTGTTGGAATTTGGATTATTTCATGGAGACCCTCACCCTGGAAATATTTTTGCCATGCGTGATGGACGAATTGCATATGTGGACTTTGGCAATGTTGCCGTTCTTAGTCAGGTGTTCCCCCTCTCAATAATTTTGTTTCTTTGATATGAGATATCAGCTTTGTCTTTAGTAATAAATGGATTTTGAAGCTGGTTGGGGATAGTTTTTGTGGTAACATATTTATCTGCTTCTATTTCTTCAGCAAAATAAACAAATTTTGATTGATGCTGTTGTCCACGCCGTAAATGAGGACTATGCTGAGATGGCTAATGATTTTACCAGATTAGGCTTCCTGTCACCAGGGACTGATGTCACTCCAATAATTCCTGCTTTGGAAGCAATTTGGCAGAACTCTCTTGGAAAAGGACTGTCAGATTTCAATTTTCGTAGTGTCACTGGTACCCATTCCCATTTACCTTTTAAATATAAATAGCTATTTCCATGTGACTTTGACTTGAACTGTGCTGTTTCTGAAATCAAATTTCATAAATTTTGATTGAATAACTTCTGTCCAATTAAATGGAGTTGTCTGAACTCTGAATCTGAAGGGAAGAAATCCTAAACAAGTAAAGGGCTAATAGTTACGACTCATGTGACTTTGTTGTTTCAACATACTCGTTGAAGTCATTTATTTGTATTCATTGATGATGTATGAAAGATGTCACGTTATTCTATGGAGAGAAACAAATATGTTGCACTACCCACCTACACCAAAAAACTTAGAGGAGTGTAAGGGGACCAGCAAGTTTTGTGATTTGTAGCCATCAATTAGCCATCACTGGTATTTTTAATGGTATGAGATTTCATCAAATAGTGTGGGATTACTCACTTTTCTTTTGATGGTTAAGTGCTGGCCAGATTTTAATAAAAGTGCTGGCCCTCAGACTTTTTCTACCAATTTGTTGTAATTAGATTCTGTTGCTTAATTTCTTGATTAAATATGCCAATGTTTCATCTGTCATGTTTTGAATAATTTCTTTGTACTGGCACATTTAACCATTGTAAAGACAGGAAAAAAAGGTTATTTTCCTCTCATTTTTCTTGTTCAGAAGAGAAAAAACAAGAGAGAGGGGGAA
>NC_029777.3:103446150-103533774 GCF_000817695.3 Arachis duranensis | reverse complement strand
TTATTCTCAACTAATATTCTGATTAAATACAATGCAGGAAAGTTTAACCAATTGGTTTACAACTATCCCATCCGCATTCCCGAAAGGTTTTCACTCGTAATTCGTTCTTTACTGACTCAAGAAGGCATATGTTTCACTTTGAAGCCTGACTTCAAATTTCTTGAGGTAAAAGCTCTGGATGTTAAGGGAAGCAATGACTTCCATCCCCCCACCCTCTACTCTTCTTCTTCTCCTTTCTATTTTTCTTTAAATGTGTAAAATATATTTTTGGCTTTTAAAAGCTGCTTCATATGTTAAGAAATGATGCACTTAACATTTTGCTACTGGATAAATGGTTCATTATTGTAGAGAAAAGGTTTAAGGAGCAACTATCATATTTTAATTTCCAATATATATTAATTACCTTTTGAATATCGATTAGGTTGCCTATCCATATGTAGCAAAGCGACTTTTGACAGACCCAAATCCAGCTCTTCGTGAACGTCTTATACAGGTTAGAACGCCGTTAAAAATTAATAAACTTTTGTGCATGAGTTTCATTTTTTTTCTTTGCTTTGAGTGAAATCTTGGTTATACTCCCTATATAAACTTGTATTGTTCTTTGTTCTTTCAGGTTCTCTTCAAAGACGGTCTTTTCCAGTGGAAACGGCTTGAAAACCTTATTATCCTTGCAAAGGAAAATGTAGCCAAGATGAGCAGCAATCCAGCAGTGCAAGTTAAACGCATGTCTGTATTTTGTTGCAACACCATTGCATGTTTGGTTTCTTTTCTTCTTTTGAACCATTTAATAAGTAATATTAACATGAGACTTATTTATACAGGCAAACTCAGAGAGACTTGAAATTTGAAAGAAAACTGGACCTCACAGACACCATCAAAGATGGAGCACGCCTTTTCATTGTTGACGAAGGAATACGAAGACAGCTTCTTCTTGCTTTGACTGAGGACTCAAAGCTTCATGTTGAAGAGGTTTGTCCTGATTATATGACCTATTCTTAAAACATAATTGGGGTGCTGTGCTACATTATTCATACTTGTGTTTTATACAGCTTGTCGATGTGTATAGATTGGTTGAAGATCAGATAGACTTACCCTCAGTGGCAGTAGAAGTAGCTCGAGGTAAAGCTCTTTGCAGAACCTGATTGTGACTTTCCTTTTTGGATGTCTTTTTTCTCTTTTGCACCTTGACTAAAAACAATGTTTTCTCACTTAAAATGTTTTTCCATAATTAAAAATACACTTAGAGTGAAGTGACTACAAAAGTATTCACAAAAGATTATGATGGACAAAATTACCATTACAAAAGTTCATCTAACATCTTCGAAAGACTTGATTCAGTGGACAATTTTACCCAAAAGTTGACATTTTCATGGTAGATTTGTCCTTTGGACCAAACTTTTGGGGATACATACTAGATGGACTTTTATTCTTTGATAGTTAAATTTCTTTCCATATGATCTTTCCAAAGTACATTTGCACTTTACTCGAGTACATAAATAGCATCACAAAATGCAAAAGAACTTTTTTCTAGAAACAAAATTGCATTAATGTTTTCAAAAATTTTGTCCAAATGCATTCATTTGTTATCTTCCTTGACCTTATATGGCAACTGACAAACCAAACATAAATATTCTTCATTTTTTGTTTTGTTTTGAATACAGATTTCCCAACTGTTGTCAGGGATCTTCTACTTTCTTGGAGTGACTCAGTGTTATCCGATAGATAGCTGAATCTCAGGGACTATATTTGTTTCAGAAGATGAGTATACGATCCTATAATATTCCTCTCTTTTTGTAGCTGTAAGGATTATCCTTTGAAAATTTAAATAAAATTATCACACTTGTAACTATAGGAAAGAAATATTACATATGTATAGAAACATTATTTTACTCAGTAAATAAATATCAAGGTTTCATGGGGAAAAAGTCCAAAAATGTCATAATCTCTTAGCTTCTTTTAACGCGATGTTATTTTACAAATATAACTTGTCTTCATTTATATCGAGCTGCGACTTATTTTGGAAAGTTCTAATGATCTAGTCACCTAGTAATTCTTTGGTTGATAATCTTTTTTATCCGGTTATAAATTTATAACTTCACATAACTATTAATGTACTCATAATTTCTTCTGATAAATGTTAAAAACCATTAGAATTTATTATTTTTAGTCATTAATTAGTTATTAATGATTAAAAGTATGGGATAAAATATATTGTTAGATTAATAAACTAAAAGAATTTGATTGATGACTAAAAAAGTAAAAATAATGCTAAAAAATAATATATTTTGATGGTTTTATAGCATTTTTTCAATTTTTTTATCTATTCTTAATATATAAAAGTAGATGAATAAGTTTACCTACATTACCAAAAAAAAAAAAAAAACAGAAGAATATATAATAGAAATATATGTAAATTATGGTGCAAAATTACTAATGATAATAATTAGAAATTAATAGTGTCTAACTAAATTTATAATTTACACGTACATTGAATTCATATTCCTATATTTATTATATCTTACCGTTATAATAATACAATAAATTTACAATCTTAATAATTAATTTATTAATTTCTATAAATAACTCATTAAATGTAATAAACATCCATATTACAAATGTCATAATAATATTATTAATCTTAATAAATTTTACGTTACAAATATTCAAAATCCATACTATTTGAACTATTTATAAGTCTCTTATCCCTATTTTCTTTTCGAATTACACAACATCTCAAACTTATTCAATGAAGCATCATTCTTTGGACAATATCACCAAATAAATCGACAATTGGTTTATCAAAATTTTTGTAGTTCGTCTATGAAAAACATTAACACCCACAAATGAACCTCTTTGCTTAAAAATAATTATATTAGATGACAATTTACAAAACAAATATATTTATTGTATTTTTAAATTGAATTTACGAACAAAATACTTTAATTATTTTTGCTTTTTATACTTTTTATATTATTTTATAATACTTTATATATAATTGTAATTTAATATTGTTAAAATTATACTTTTTTCAATTTTGTGTCTCTGTCCATCAATGTCTTGTCCTGTCTTGTTCTCAGTTTCTTAGTTTCTTGTTTTGTCCTGTTCTCAGAAACAAACGCAGCAGAGATTAAGGAGAAAGAAAATCATACAAATTCAAGATACATCTTCGAAAAAAAGAAGAAAGCAACAACTCAAACAACAACCAATATAAAAAAGGAGGACGAGCGCCACATAAAAAGACTAAGTCCATAAACTAAAACAAATGCAAAAATCAAACTACCAAATAAAAATGTTACTTTGTATAACTCCATCATTCAAATCTTTTGTACTATAAATTATTTTAAATAAAATACTTTTTAAACTTAACTTTAGTTTATACATATTTAATTTAATTCTACAAAATATAACAATTTTTAATATTTATTATATATTATCATTAATTTACTATCCCGCACATCAGTCTTATTCTAGTTTATAATGGTTATCGTTGTTGATTTTTTTTCCCATTTTTTCAGCCTTTTTTCTTGTTGGTTTTGGTGGATTCCCATGTACCATTATATTTCATTATTTCTGATTAAGATTTTAGGAATGTGTGGGCGTGTGGCTTTGGCAAGATTCAGGTACGCAATCAAGTGTGTAAAATCAATGCTAGCTTCCCGTCTAATATGCAAGTTATTCACATAATGCTTGTCATATTTCCTGTGATGTGTACCACTACCACCACCCAAGTATGGCGGCAGAAAATAGTATCCTACGTAGGTCTTTTTTATATTTTTATTTTTAAGAAAATTGAAACTTAAAAGCACAGCCATATTATTTTAGTTGACGACCAAGCGGTGGGACAAAATTACGAGAAAGACAGGGTAAGTCGCATCTTGGTGTCTCATTGCACTGTATGTTGTTGCTCTTGACTTCTTTGCATTCACACTTCACACCGAGTCACTGACACAATAATTTTTGGTGAAGTGTTAATTTCACTCTCTTTTTTATGATGTCACTCTAAAGAATTTTTTTATATTGTATGTTTGTATAAATTTATTAAAAAAAGATGACATTATCAAAATAGAAGTGGTAATATCCATTTCCTAATTTTTACTTCTACTACTACAAGTGCTTGTTCAACTATGTTTGGAAACATGGTATTATGATAGACATGATTTTACCTACATGATATATCTGGATTGGTAATTTTTATTTCTTCCATTGATTGTAATGATGTTTGAACTTAAGATTTTGTGCTTAATGAGATTTGAATTGAGGGTCTTATATGTGTTAATCAAATCTCTTACCAACGAACCACTCGTACTATCAGGATGTTTAGAAATCTCTTATATTGAATTCAATTCTAGTATTTAAAACAAAAACAATTAAATTAGTTTAGATAAAATTTAATTTAATTCCATGATTGTTTTTTCTTAAAATCAATTCCAACCTAAATATATTCGATTTAGAATTCTACTTTATTAGAATTTTATTTAAAATTTAAAATATTTATAATATTTTTATAATTTAATTACTTCTTTTTAATTTTTTTTCACTCATTTTCTTTCAACGTCTTTTACCTTTTAACTCATTCTTTTTTTTTCATCACCTTTATTTTGTTTCTTTTCTTTTAACTCACTTAATATAATATATACCTATTTTTTTAAAATCTACCGTGTAGATCTAAAAAAATATTTACACGTATAAATTTTATGTATTTAACTTAGATTAATGACACTAAATGTTTGCCAGTCTATTATGTCTAAATATTTTAATGAAGTTGTGTCAATCATAATACTGGCAAAAGTGGCATGATTTTGTTCTATTTTAATATATTAATTAGTTGCTATAATTTGTTGTTAATAACTATTTTTTTTTTACTTATTATGTTATTAGACTATTCAACAAATTGGTTTTTAATAGTTCATGTTTGTTTTTTGTTGTTGATTTGTCTTTAAAATCAACCATGAAGAACTATTTAATTTTTTTAATTAATACAATATTTTTAAATTTAATATTTTTAGACTAATCCTATTTTTGTTTTTCTTAAAAAAAGTTAACACATTTTAGTTGAAAAAAATTTTAGTTAAAAAAGAATAAAGTTGTTCACTATAAAACTTTAATTTATTTGATAAATATTTCAAACACTGAATTTAATTTAATTCTATAGTTTTATTAATTTATTCTAATTACTAGAATTCAATTCAATTTTAACTGAAATTTAATTCTTAATAAAATTTAATTTAATTTTATACCATTAAAAGTTTTTAAACAGATAAAGATAAATGTATTTTTCGATTTCTAACCATTTGTTTGAACAATAAAATGCGCTTTTATAATTCAAAATTTTTTAATTTGTTCATCTAACTAATTGGTCTAAGCGGCCATTTAACCAGTTGCTAATCAGTAATCTGCTAATGCTAATGTGTTGGGTAATAGGTATGGATGTCACATGGTGTCACCTGGGAATAGTTTTGAAAAATAGGTACTGAAATAAGCTCTTTAAGAGATTTTCTCTTTTACATAATGTTTCGCTCCTATTATTAATAGTTAATAATAAAAAAATGGTATATAAATCAACAAATTATTAATTTGTATACGGCGTTAGACGCGCTTTCACGTTTAGCGATTTCTTTGATGAAAACACTTGCGCTAAAGGCTTTAGTATTTTCACTATTAGATGCATTTTCCTGTTTAGTATTTTCCATGTAAAAGGTGCTATCCCCTTTAAGGTGCCATCATAATAAATAGTTTGAAAAAGGTGTTATTTTGGTCTAAATTTAACATTTGTTAAGGCTTTTATTTATTAATAGCATAGAAAATAATACTATTACTTTTAATATATAAATATTAAACTCTTATACCTGAGATTTTCTTTTTTTTTTCCGCCGATAATCTTAAGATATAAATATTAAGTTATTTTCAATCGTTTAAAAATTTTGAATTTCAGCTCTCCAACACAATTATTTCAAGAGACAGAATTTGTGGCCCAAATATAGGCTTATCTTTGAGTACACCTTAAGGAACATTGTATTTTTGTTAATTAAATAAATTTTAATTATTAATTTATTATATTTTTATATTAATAGTTTAAATTTATAATTTAAGATTTAGAATATTTTATTTTATATTTTATATTTTTATTTGTAGTAACAAGTTAAATTTTAGGAATAAGTTCTTTATATTTTTTTAGAGTGCATTAAGGGGCTCAATTTTATGGAAATGGAAGGCATATGTGTGCTATTCTTTAATATGGATTCATGGAGACTAAACATAAATGTGGGACAGCTTTTTGGCAGTGTGAGGTAGAAGAACTCGGATCGTGCGAGTTTTTTGGTTTTAAACTTTTCCATAACAAATCACATGGTTCGATTTGTATGGTAAGAGAAATTAAATTTCGAAAAGTTTAAATCGAACCCTCCGTGTTGCTTGAGTTGGGTTTTTTAATATAAAATGGAACATCAAATCGTATGGTCCAAGTTGCATGTTGAGAATTTGAATTTGGGAAGATTAAACTCGGACCCTCCGTTTTGCTTGAGCTTGGCAATTTTTTATATGAACTGGAACATGAAATCGCATGATCCGATTTCATTTTTTAATATTTTTTTAATCAAGTTAACCTAGTCGAAGGGTCCGAGTTGATTATAGAGACCTATATAATAGAGTGTAGTGAACTGGTGGTAGCTTACCCGCGTCTTCTTCCCCTTCTTCAACGACTGCTTCTTCTGTTTCTTCTTTCTGGGTTTTTTCATTGCTTGTTTTGAACCAGAAAATTTAGTAGCTAAGGTTATGCTCCTTTTTTGGTGATTGAGAGAAATGAGTGACAAAGTGTTACTAAAAGTGTATTGTTTTGGTCAGATATTGTTACAAACGTCTGAAGGAGTAAAATTTATTTGTGAAAATCTGCTAGATGTTGTTATTTCTTTTATCATCTCATTTGAAGAGCTCAAAGGTGTGATATGTGAAAAGATTGATTCCGAGAGGGCAAGAAAAATATCATGTATTCTATACAGATATCCCATACCGGTGTTTGGTGGATTCGTCCAATTTCAAACCAAGTATGTGACGGACGAAGCGAGCATGCAAGAGATGTTTTTAATGTATATTGAAAACCGGGTTCAGATCCCGTTCATCGAGTTGTATGTTGAGTTTGAACAATCTGAGACCGACCGGAATATTCTGTGGGAAGATTATAATAGTGACAGTGAAGAAGAGTTCGAAGCAACTACGAATTTGTTGGTCCAGATGGAGATGAAGATCAAGGTGACAAAACTATGGCTCCAGATGTGACAGAGGTGGCAAATGCACTCGCAAACGAAGTGCCATTTGAGGAGCCATCATTCATGCGAGTTTTGGACTTCGAAGCCATGCATGTTTCGAAGTTTCCAGAATATATGACTGTAGGTACGTAATTTGTCGTATTAGTTTTTTAGTTAGTTATTGATTTAGTTATGAATAAATTAGTATTTATTAACCATTATTTAATCATGCGTTGATATCATAGTTGTCCGGGTCGAAACGGTGATCGAACGGTTCAGGTGACTGGGTCACTGGTTCAATTACTGGGTTGGTTGAACCAGTTGACCTGGTCATATGTAAATAAAAAATAAAAAATAGTAAGAAGTTTAAAAAATAAACTTCAAAATATATGTGTTTACTAACATTTTAAAAATATCAAGTTATTTTAAACCAATATGGAACATGAACAATAAATATTTTATTATTTTTACTGTTATATACTACAAGTATTTATTAAAAAATAATATTAAAATTCTCTACAATATGATTATTAAAAAATACGTGAGTTTGTAATTATTATTCGCACTGGTTCGATGCCTTGTACGGTTCATTTAAAGAACCAGACCGGTTAGGGTCCAGCTCATTGGGTTTGACGGTCGAATCGGCCGGTCCGATCCCATTTTTACATCTGATGCTGATGTTCTTATTTTGTTTAGAGTGACATAATAACATGATGTAAGGTTTGGATTTATATAATACTTGATGCAGTGAATATTGATTTACCTTTATTATCGGTTTTGAAATATCTGTGTATTAATTTAATTTTTTCTATGGGGGTTGTCCCGCCAGAAATTCCTATTGTCGCAGATGGTGAATTTGCCGTTGGTATGGAGTTCAGTTCCAGGGAAGCTGTTATTAAAGCGATAGTTTGATCAGCAGGAAGTACTGTTGGGTTATAAGGAGGTATAATGATAGTCACACCTGTACCAGAGCCATCATTTCACAGGATCATTCGAAGCTGGATTCTATCACAATTGCAGAAGCAATAAAGCCATTGGTTGAGACTGACCCCTCCTTAAAGGTAAAATCGGTTATAGCAGAAGTACAATCGAAGTTCAACTACACCATTAGTTATCGGAAAGCATGGTTGGCTAAGCAAAGGGCAGTAGAAAAAATATTTGGAAGTTGAAAAGCATCGTACGAAGCGTTGCCTATATGGTTTGAGGCCATGTGTCATAAGGAGCCATCAGCTGTTGTCCATTTTGAGACTATGCCTGCATATCAAGGTGATGACTTGGTGGGTGATATTCGGGTATTGCATCGAGTATTTTTGAGTTATTACCCCTGCATCAGGGCATTCAGACATTGTAAGCCAGTTGTCCAGGTGGATGAGACTCATTTGTACGGAAAGTATAAGGGTTGTCTACTAGTCGCAGTTTCACAGGATGGCAACAACAATATTGTCCCAATTGCATTTGCTATTGTCGAGGGAGAGACTTCTGATGCATGACACTTTTTCCTTAGTAACCTGCATCAACATGTTGTCACTCGGGATGGTGTGGGACTAATATCCGACCGACACGAATCCATCAATGCAGATGTGGAACGCAGTAATGGAGCTTAGTCACCTCCTAGAGCTTTTCATATATTTTGCATCAGGCATATAGAGTCAAATTTTCTGAAAAAGTTCAAGGCACCGTACCTGCAAAAATTGGTCGTCAATATTGGTAACCTTTAAGTAAATTTAAGTAAGTTATTAACAGAGTGACCTTCAAAAGTTGTGTTAACCTCTGTTTTTTTTTCTTTTTTATGTTGTTATTGTCCAGGATATCCGAGGATGGTGCGGGAGTACGAAGTGCGTTACCAGTGTTTACGGGAACGGGACAATGCGTATACAAACTAGTTAAACCGAATTCCTCGCGAACAGTACGCATTGGCATTTGATGGTGGCTACCGATGGGGTCACATGACGACGAATCTAGTGGAATGCATCAATTCAGTATTGAAGGGTGCACGCAATCTCTCCATTACTGCTCTTGTGAAGGCAACATTCTACAAGCATAACGAGTTATTCACCTGAAAAAGAGTGGAGGCGGAAGCCCGGATTAATTCTGGCCATGTGTTTTCTGATGTCGTGACATCAAAGTTGCATGCAAGCCAACTTGCATCAGGAAACATTCAGGTTAGTTGCTTTGACCCGCAAAATGAGGTATTTGAGGTGCGTGAGATGCCAAGTGGACTGGAGTTTGCAGTCGACCTACGTGGCCTTCGATGTGACTGTGTTGAGTTCCAGGTGGACCGGATCCCCTGTAGACATGTGTTCGCATGTTGTGCCAGCCAGCAATTAGATTGGCAAGTGTATGTGCATGATGTGTATAAGATGGACCAAGTTCGACAGGTGTACCGAACAAGGTTTAGGTCACTAGGTAATCCTACTACATGGCCTGCTTACAACGGACCTTGGTTCGCACCGAATTCGTACCTGACATGTGTCACGAAAGGTCGCCCCAGGATGACGCGCTTATTGAATGAGATGGACACGCGAATGTTACGTCGTCCTAGGCGCTATAGGCTATGTGGGGCTGAGGGACACAGTCATAGCAGATGTCGTCAGTCAACTGGTGCAAATGCCGACAGAGATGCTCAATAGATTCACAGTCTAAGATGATATTATATATGTAGCATTATATAGTATGGCATGAGCTGTCCATTTGAGTTAACAACGTATGATATATGTAACATTGTATAATATGACATGAATTCTCATATTGAGTTAACATGACCTGATATATGTAGCATTATAAATTATGACAATCTAGTATTATAAGATATCTGTAGCATTATATAATATGACATCAATTGTCCAAATGAGTTAATTTGATATGATATCTGTAGCAATATATTAAGTTCATTAATACATAAATACTCTAAACATACAACGTAATCTTACCATAGTCCAGGTCATTAATACATAATATCCAACACATACAAAGAACTCTAAATATAGTCCACATGTTTAATACGTAAATAAGTTTATTACACCACAACTACTTTCTCATTGCCCACTTTACATCATTCACAAAGTTCTTGCATTTCTTGGTGGCCTTTTTGAAGACAGATGAAGTGTAGTGATTAGCGCTACGACGTGGCGGATCAATTCTCAGATTGTAACCTTTGGCTTTGTCATTCGGGGTGCGTGCCTGACCTGTATACAATTTAATAAAAACAATTAAATATAGCACATTAGGTAATCAAACCAACATAGATACCACATATCATTTAGGAAAAACCAAACAGAGATACCATTTATGAACACAAAATAAATAACTAATCGAACATGTAAAGCAAAATACACAACATAATACCATCATTACGGGATTCTTTGTCCTCATCGAACTCCTCTATTTCATCCTCCTCATCATCGTCCTCGTCATTCGGGTTATCTACTAGATACGCATCGGTCTCTTGCTCGAGTGTGTTAGCATTTTCTTCAATGAGTCCCATGGAAATACGGTTAGGATTTTGACTATTAAGAACTCCGTGTCCACCATCACTCCTACTAGAGTCAACAGATACGAACCCTCCAGAAGCCACCGATGAGGTATGGCACGGATGCCTCACATCCAACGAATACCTACCTGACATGAACTCAGTCTGATGGCCATATTGTGATTGTCCTGCAACTCCAGCCATGAATCCAAGCAACTGGCTAAAAGAACCTCCTTCTCATGGGTCAAACTGTGACATATCCCAATATTGTTGATGCATTAGAAATGATGGGGTGAACTGTGTCTGAGGTACATATTGGCTTGAGGACTGAGGTTGTTCTTGTGGAAGCGGATTTGGAGGTGATATCTGCGGCAAATGTGGCTCCTATTCTTCATTGTCATCATCCATATCCTGACTACCCTCATCGATATCCTGATTACCCTCATCCATATCCTGATTACCCTCATCATTCTCTTGACCCACAAGATTCGACAAGTTCAAGCGGTCTCCAAATTTTAATCGGTACCAGTACATGTAAGTATCTAATGGATGCTGTGAAGGCATGTGAAGCTCAGAAAGAACGTGGTTATACCTGTTTGTCCAATGCATCACCCAAAATGAATGACTCGGTGCCGTGGCCCAGTTAATATTTTTAGGATCAGTCAGGACTTCTCCATGCGCCTTGTCTAGATTTCGCTCCTGATGAGGTACTCCCTGAACCAAACCGAAGTTCGGTAGCATGCCACTCAATACATTCGAATGACACCAACGGCACTGTAGCGCTCTAGACAACTGACTGCATGTAGATTTCAGCAGGAATTATATTCGGATCCACGCGATCCACATCATAAGCAACCCACACAAACTGAAAAAAATAAAGGAAACTCATGATTACAACCCACAATACCAATAACAATAACAATGCTTCATAATTTTGTCCCAGACCCTAAACCCGAAACTAATACTTCTTTAATTAAAACACACTTGGCCTTCCTGAAGTTCATCAAAGACCTTCCTAAAGTGAGCTAGATTCAGATATCTATATCGTCGGTCATCACGCTCCCAGTTACGCCACCTAATATGATATATTCAATTAGCTCAACTGAATCCTAAATATCAAGATACGGATACATTGTAACATAATATTATCTGTTTGCTAGCGAAAAACTGCAGGGTTCCCTAGGAAGCGGCGATAGATATAGCAGTCGGATCCAAGCCCAACCGAGCAGAAGTGTTAGTGGACTATCGATTTTCTTACAGTCAAACCGAGATGCCCTGCATAACGTCTTGTAGAGGTGTGCTAGGCATGCCGATCTCCAACTGTACTGTCCAATACTGCCAAAATCACGAAGTAAGGGTAGAAACTTCCAGTGCATACCTGCCCCAGATTTATCCCCAAACAAGATCCTCCCGATCAGCAACATAATGTGGCACCTCACATACCTCTGTATATTGATTTCATCAGTCAACTCTAAATTTTCTTTTAGATCCCGCAATCAGGTCAGTTTTATGCAGCTACCTCTATAGTCCGACTTACGCGGTGCAACTCTAAATTTAAGCAAACACTCCTCCTCCAAGGTTTCAAAACTACTCATTGTCATCCCTGTTACTGGAAGACCGTCCGTCAGGAAACCAAAAATTAGAGCCACATCTTCAAGAGTCACGGCACATTCACCAATGGGAAGGTGAAACGTATGTGTGTCTGGGTGCCAACGTTCGATTAGAGCATTCACCAGTGCTTTCTGACATTGAACTACCCCAATCTGAGATGCATGATAAAAACCAGTAAGTCGTAAATGCTCCTCCACCCTATCATTGTACCGATCCGGAGGAACTGGATGGTCACATGTCAACATTCTTAATTTCTACAAAAAATATAACAAATTATTAGTCAACTCGTTAATAATTACTAACTTACTATCATAAATTATTTTACTCAATCCTTATAAAACTAATTATTCTAACTTCTAACATTATTCATAACTAATTACTAATAAAAGTAATTACTAATACATATATTCCTAATCAAAATTCTCAACAATATTACAACAAGAATAATATCTAATATTAATTACTCATTTACTATCATTTAAACATTTTTTCCTCAATTATAAAAAATATTAATAAATCAGTATATGCCATCATTCATTTTCTAACAACATTAATAACAATTAACTTGCTAATAATGATAATTACAATTAAAAAAATTTAAATATTCTCTAATAAAACCTAATGTGCTTTAACAAAAATAATACTATTAATCATTCAGTACTAACAATTTCTCACAATAACAATAACATTTAACTTCATCCATAACAGTTATAGTTAATAATTTTAAAAGGATTTAAAAAAATTAACGTTCTTTTCCAACATAATTATAATAAAAAATAATTAAAAAATAATAAAAAATTACATTCTTTATAAAAAAATCCCTATCATTCTGTTTACATTTTAAAATTCAAAAACTCACAAGAATAATAATAACTAATTTTCTAATAATAATATTATAATTAAAAATTAGTAAAAAAATTTCAAAAAAATCTAACAAATATTCAAAAATACTAATAATCATTCTATTTATGTTTCTAAATTGCATTTCTAACAACAATCATAATAATAATTAAATTTCTAATAATAATAATTATAAACATAAAAGATTTTAAAAATTCAAAAACAAAACTTATATAATCAGGATGACTGAGATAATGAATAATATAAAATTCAGCAATATCTTTAATTTTATGTTTTTTGGCATGATTTTTTTTCTTCCAACATGCAAAGCTTCACTCAGAAACGGAGAAAGGAAGAAGAAAAAGGTGGGAGTGAAGTTGAAAGTGAAATCTGAAAGTGATTGTAATAGAATGGTGAGAGAGGGTTGCATGGGTCTTTGTTTGGTTTCAGGGCACTGTTCGGAGAGAAACTGGTGTGCGACGCGTGTCTAGGCTGCATCAAATCGGATCATGCGTTTGGTGAAACGCAACTCGGACGGTCTGTGTGGGGAACGGAAACTCACAGGGTCCGAGTTGTGGTTCCACTGATACCATAAAATTGTGAAGCACCTCCCTCCCCCATATCAGAGTCCAACACCACTCATGCATCCATATGCAAATTAAAAAGCGGCATTAAGGTGCACTGTAATTCTATAAGAAAAAGTACTATTTTGTTCATCAATGTTTGAGGGATACTGTGAAAAACAAATTTTTTTTATGTGTGTTCAATATTATCCTACCGTTAAATTGATACGACTAGTGACATAAATGTTACTAGTTAAGTTCTATCTATTTTCATGTGTTAAAAAAATAACTAAAATTTTATTGTAATATTTCTTTTCTCCGATCTTTTTTTTTTTACAAAATCTCAAATTCTAACAATCAATTATCAACCTCTAAAATAAAAAAAAACTTTTATATCGGCGATCATTATTGACTCTTCAATATGCAAATTATTTGTGTCAAATTTAACGGTGGGACTATATTAAACTCGCTTGAAACTTTTTTAAAATTGAAATAAGACGTTTGAAAATTTTTAAGATTAAAATAAAACGTTTAAAATATTAAGTACCAAATTAGAATTTAATTCAAATGTTGGAAACAAAAAATAATACTTTATCTACACCATAATATATCTTTTTCTTTAAATAATTGTTATTTTAAAGTTTTGTTATATTATTATTAATATACTATAATTTTAAAATACTTGATATCTTAAAATTTAAGAAATATGAATAAGCATAATATTTTATATTATTGCATGGACAATTAATCCATCTTAAAATTCATATTAATAGAGCTAATTTAAAAATGAAAAGCAGGTTGAGGGGTTGGCTACTGAATGTAGACTTTTGAGTCACGTAATGAACTTTCACAAACTTGATGCTTTTATTCCACAAAAGTTATCTTTGAATACATTATATATTTATATTTATTTATTTTTATAAGTGTAGTAAATATAATTATTTGTTAAAATTTAGAGATACTTATCCTATTTTATGATTTACTATATATTTATATGTCTATGTTTAAATTAGTTAAAAGTTTAAATATTTTTTAATTTTTTTAAAAATTTAATTATCCTATTTTGCAGTGTATTACTGACACGATAAGAATCGTTTTATATCTTGAAATAATTTTTTGATATATCATTAACTAATGTAATACATAAATAAAATTTGTTAACAGATAAAAATATTAACAAAAAAAAATAAAATATCTAACAAAATTAATCGCTAAGAATCACAATGTCATTTTTTAATCGATAAAAAACAAAATAAGAGTTAACAAAATAATTAAAAGCGAAAATGAAAGTTTACTCTTTTATATAAAAAAGAAACTACTACCAAAAAGTTGACTCAATCTATTTGACATTAGCTATCATGTGAATAGTCAACATAAACAAATAAATTGACCACATTCTTTTTAATAGACAGAAAATAGACTATAAAATCTATAACATAAATATAATCTAGTTCAAAAAGCAATATTTAATCAAACTAACTTAGATTCATTCAGCCAATAATTCAGTTATTTGTTCAAGTAAATTTTAAAATTTTAAATATTATCTTATGTATGCATTTAAATTCTTAAACAGAATTTTAATTGAAATAAATAGTCTTTAATTTACAGAAAAAAATGTAAAAAATAAAAAAGTAATATTTAAACAAACAAAATATTTATAATTTTTTTGTATACAAAAAAAAATTAAAGCAAGCCGATAAATTAACCACTCAATCATTTTAAGTTGGTTATCTAATGTTATATTTTAATTTATGTGAATTGTTATGACATTCACTCTAATAAAGATGTTAAAATATTTTTTTATAAAGATACTTGTATTAAAAGTATGATTTATTTATTAAATTTAATTTTGATGTACTGTCAGTGTAAAATAGTTTTATACATGCATCTAATTACGTAATGCTATATCAACAAGAATAATTATCCTTCATATTGACTGCGTGAATGATCATAAAAAAGAATGGATATGATTGTATGATTGTGTAAAATATTTTATCGTGCATTAAAATTAAATTCTTATTTATTTAGCCACACTTTAAATAATATAACACTTTTATAATATATCAAAATCAAATCTTATAATTCATCATCTAATAATAAAAAATATCTTTATACAAAGACAATTATAAAATTTTTATTCAAGTATTTACCAAATAATCATATATGACAAATTCATTTAATTTTGGGTAAAATACTATTTGATCCTAATGTTTAGAATAAATCATATTTTAATCTCTCACCTTTATTCTCTTTTAGCAAATTCAAATATTTTTTTTTTCTTCAAACTTTTCTTAAAGAATTAATAGTGTAAAAAAAATAATAATAATAAGGTAAAATTTAATTTTGTTGAGAAGATAAAAATAAAAAAATAAAAAATATATTTTTAACAAAAATATTATTAATAATATATTAATTTTATTAATTATTAATAAAAAACTTAATAATAAAATAATATTAATATTTTTTTAAAATAAAAATAAAATAATTAAAATATTAAAAACTAAAATAAAATTCACCAAAAATATTAAAAACCAAAACAGAATTTAAAGGTTTGTGTCTAACCTTATCAATAAAGCCGTATTTTATTTCCACAATTGATTTTAGAGTGAAAACTCAGGTGAAGTTGATGCTTGAGTTTTCACCTTAGTTTGGGAGGGCGAAAGCCACGCACAACAACAAAGGGCAAAAGCGTCATTTCCTTTCAGTGTACGAGTCTACGAGGACCTTCATTGCTGCCTTCATCATTTTATCTTTCCCTTTTTCAAATAACAAAAAAGAAAAAAAGAAAAAGAAAAAAAAAAGTATAAAGTTCAACAATTGCACTTGGCAAAGAAGAACATCAACAACGGAACACAGAGAGAGAAAGAGACTCCTCAAAGCTTCACAGAGATCGCAACGAACAACACAACACTCCGTACGAGCTTTCCCTATTCTCTGTCATCACTCATCAGTTCTTCAGTTCAAGAAGGTCACTTTACTTTTTCTTTTTGACATGCTTTTTATTTTCCTTTTTTTTAAATTTTATTTTAATGTACTTGATCACCTCTGTTTCAGAATTTGTTTCTTTTTTTTCGTCTTATTAATTGTTTTGGGTGTTAATTAGTTTATATGATCGGTCCTGTTCAATTTATGTGTACCTACCGTCCCCATATTTGTTCGGTAGGGATACCTTTTTAATTTTGGATTGGTCAACTTGGTCACCCATTTTTAATACAACAAATGAAAATTGGATTTTTTTTTGGTTGTTAGAGTCGATTGTTATTATGTGATTGGTCGATATTTTATTTGAATTAACGATTTTCGTGATATGGTAAACTGTGTGTATTAGTGTCAATTTTATTTTGGTGTGCTGAGCTTTATGCTATTTAGGTGTAGGCATGTGTTGCTGAAATTTCAGATTTAGTTTATGGTTGATTTGGAGTTTGAAACTTTGAATCATGGACCCTCTAAATGGCTCTGTTCTATGTCTTGTTTGTTGTGTGTGTGTGTACAAGCCTGTTTATTCGTTAATCAACATTTATCTGGTCACATATTGATTAAATTCGCGCTGAATAACCGAAGAACTTGAAGCCTCGCATATCTGTCACTTCAGAATAGAAGTTTTTTTCTTGTTGACAATTTACATTTCACATTATGCGTTTTGAAAGTTTTGAAAGCCTTACTTCAGTGGAGTGATTTTGTTAAAATGCGGTGTTGTTGATATGGTTCTAGGTGTTTCTTGCAGTTATTTGTGTTCTTGTTTCAGATGTCTCTAACCTAGAGCTTATTTCTTGAATGCCAGGCTTGTTCTAAAACCGATACCAGGGACACAATTTGCTTGATATAGCACCAAGTTTTCATCAACGTTGGTGTTGAGACTCTTGAGAGTAAGGAGCAATCCATGTGCTAGAACATACACAATTTTTGTATAAAGCAGACTGTTCATGGTTTCGGTCATTTTGATAGCATAGTCCAATCTTGGTGAAACAGCATGGAGGATATTGAGTTGTTAGATATCAGTTGGGAGGACGTTGTCTGTCCCATATGCTTAGATTTCCCTCATAATAGTGTGCTCCTTCAGTGTTCATCTTATGAAAAAGGATGTCGTCCTTTTCTATGTGACACGAACCATCTGCACTCTAATTGTTTGGATCGTTTCAAAAGTGCCTGTGGTATGTCATCATCTCCAGCACTTGATGAAACTTCTGTAGAAAGTAATGTTCCAGTGGTGCCGGATGCTGCCATAGAAAATAATGAGCAAGTGGCACCGGATGGTCGATGCAAGCTGAGTTGTCCATTGTGTAGGGGTGAGGTTTCTGGGTGGATTGTTGTTGACAAGGCTCGTTCGCATCTTGATGAGAAGAAGCGTTGCTGTGATGAGGTGAAATGTAAATTCATGGGAAGTTACTTGGAGTTACAGCAACATGCTCAACTTGAACATCCTCATGCCCGTCCGTCAAAAATAGATCCCGCTCGACAGCTTGATTGGGAGAATTTCCAACAGTCCTCTGAGATTATAGATGTTTTGAGCACTATTCATTCAGAAACCCCGAGGGGCGTGGTTTTGGGAGATTATGTGATTGAATACGGGGATGATGATTCTAGAGATGAGTTTGAGGACTTCCCCGGAGATGATGGCAATTGGTGGACCTCTTGTATATTGTATCAAGTCTTTGACAACTTCAGAAGTTCAAGAAATAGAAGGAGGGCAAGAGTAGGTGATACCAGAAGGAGTAATCGCCGTTTAAGTTATGATACTTCAAATTCAGATGAAGGTTCTGTTGTATCCTTGGAGTACAATGACTATGGGCTAGATGAGATTGATGATGATTTTGTTAGTACAAGGGGCCCCTCAAGGGGTAACCGTGGTTACGGCAGGTAATAAACTTGTCTTCCTTTAAATCGACTGTTGCTTTTTGCTATATTGCAGTGTAACTGTACTTTATCTTTATGTGATGTGTCTTAACTTTCTGATTTATTGAGGTATGATCATTTCATTACAGTACTCTATGCACAAGATTATATTATGGTGTGATGAAAGGATGCAGGACTAGAACTGAAATATTCCTTTTTGAACATTCTGAACTTGTTCCCTTGTTTTTACTGTTCAAGGACACCATCATATATTTATTATTATGAACTTGTAATCGTTCTTTTTTTAAAAGAATATAGTACCTTTTGATGATAATAATATAACTCACATTTTAAGTGGATATTGTTTCATTTGCAATTTGCATTACTGGCAAAGATAATATTTTATTTCATGTATTGATGTTTTGATGTTATGTCGTGTCGATGAAAGTAAATGTGATCTCATTGGTGAGGATCATTTCATGTGCAAATTGTGCGTGCAGATTTTCACCAATGATTTTTCACATTAACACGATACGGTCAATTCTGAAAATGTATGCCTTAATTGGTCTTGTACGGTCATCTCGAGAGGATACTTTAATTTATCTAACTCATTTTTTAGCAACCTGATTTGTCGCGGTTTTCTTCAAGTTACTATTGTATACTCAACTGTGTGTTGTTGTACTTTGAGATACGATATGCTCTGTTTACTTTATTCTTTTTTTTTCTTTTTTTATTTCCGACTATTGTTTTTAATGTTTTGAGGTTTCATATATCTGATTGCCCGGCACCGGCACCATTTTGCATCGATTCAATATAAGATAAATAATATATAATTGTGTCCTTTGCCAGATCGCATAGGCGCCGATCACGCTTCTTTGATAATTAGGTATGTGCTTGTTTCCGCATAATGTTTCGTCTTCCATTTTGTCATTTTGCAAAATTCCTGATGAACTTTCTGCTAACTGTAGACTTCCTTCTGGCTTGAAAGAACGCAATAATGGTGATAAGGAGCCTTTTTGATCCATTCCCTTTAAAGTTAGTTATGAAATTAAGGGAAATGGAAGTAGTGGCAGGGGGCATGGTGAGCAATAACAATTATTATGTGTTAAAACCATGCAAAGATTTACTTTTTAGATCATCCTTTTGCACTTTGCACTGAGATGTGCTAAGTTGGGAAACTTCTATGAATTTGACAGTTCCATTTTGTCACATATTCAAAAAGTTTCTTTTATGCTTTTAGCTTTGAAGTCACATTTGTTTGCTGAATCTAAGTGGAACACAGTTTGCTAGCTAGTGATTAGGCTACAATTCTGCCTCTTAACTACAATTTTTTATTTTACTTTACCTCTTATTTGTATATATTCTCAATTGATTGTGGATGAACTTGTGGTATGTTAGAATGACCCCCTCTATGGGAGGCATGTTATGTTTTATGTCAATGTCAATGAATAGAAATATGAAAAATGATCATTAATGTGTCTGAAAAACCATCTTATCCCAAAATATTATATACATTAATTAAGTTTAGATAGTGTGAATTACGATTGATGCAAGTTTGGGCTAAATATTGTATTAAGAGAATCTTTAAACCTATTATTAGGAGTATATACCTCTTATTTTCTTTCAAAAAATAATTAGGAGATTACGTCATTACTCCACTTAGTAATACATGTTTCCACTGAGTAATATATGTTTTAGACATTATTGCGTGCGGAGAAATGTTTCCCTCCTCCGAGAGCAAGCCTTAGCATCTGCAGATACCACTAAATATTATTCACGTCAATGCCTTGTGGGTCCCTCGATTTTTTTTAAGCTATTTTTTGAAAATAATTTGTAAATGAAATTAACTATGATTAGTAACTCAATTAAATGGATGCGCACAATATCGACACTGCTAGTGCTGGCCATAGTTAGGATTTAAACCTTAAACTATAATTCCATCTTATTCGCAAGTTGAAAATATTAAATTTCTAATTCTATCCATATTTTAAAGTTTTACATCCGATTTTATTCAATATGACCTCAATAAATTAAAATTTTTAATCCAACATAATATTTAATTATTCATGTTTATATTCTAATCTAAAAACATAAAATCAGATTTAATAAAAATAAAGACCTACCCAAAAAAATGGCTTTTTTTGTACTCACTTGACTTCTTGAGCTCGGGCACGACACGAATAGTCCGACCTTGTTTATTTAAATAAGTAACTACCTCTCTTAAATATCTTCTACTATTTACATCTCATGTAGAAGGTAGATCTCAACAAATTCTTAAGATAAATAGAGCAGTTATCGAAGTGGAACCACTCTAAAGGGTGGTTCTCTACTCTACTATAAATATACAGACACTTTTCAAGTATATTCGAGTCAAAATCTACAAAAAACCTACTTATACCACTCCCCACCTCCTCACGAAAAACTCGGATGACAACACCTTGGCTGGACACAAGTCGGATGCTTGTACCACTCCCCACTTCACGCTGCATCAGAAAGTCTCAACTTCATGTTCAGGCCCAAATCACCTTTCAGATAAACTTCGAAACAATTATTTCTTAGAATATTTTTTGGTTAATAAATAAAAAATTTTTTAATATATATTTTGTTATTTTTTGTATTCTTTATTTATTATATATTTTTTATTAATATTTTATTATTCTAATTAGTAAAAGTGTTATAAAACTTTGACTTTTAAAAATATTAAAAACATTCCGAGGAACTTTTAAAATTTTTAAAATCTTTCATATTGAGATATTTTAAATTTTTTGAAAATTGTTTTGTACTTTATTCTTGAAAACTGAGTTGAGGACAACTCAGTTAATAACAATGTGTGCAAGTTAATATTTCACGTCTGCAGTCACCTGTAACAACTAATAAAGGAGAACTATATTGTCTAACAAAATAAATGTTAGCGACTGTTTTGTGTATTTTAAAATTTGAGAGACCAAAGTATCCAATTTTAAAAACTTAGGTACTGATTTAGTAATTACTCAAAGCCTGCTCACGTGAATTGTTTCCCTATAAAAAACATGCATTCCGAGAGGGAGGCCATGTGCCTTCCCAGCTAGGATGTCTTCATCTCCATTTGCTTCCCCGCAACTCAATTTGGAAAACCACTTTAACAAGTTCGCCTGAACCTGCAACTGGCTCGTGTTTAATCATGGCTGCGCACTAGCTTTTGAAATCACTCACCCATTAACTGGCGTGCCAAACCAGCATGCAAAGCATGGCCACCCTGCACCAAGGTTATGAGTCAATTGCATTAAAAATCATGCTGATTGAGGCATAATCCGATCTGGGAATCAAATTTTGGAGCATGCAACTTCTTTTGCATTGAGATAAAGTGGCACTTCTATATTTCAAGAAGAAGGGTGCAGTTCTAGCGACACACAGTATTAAGCAAAGTGACAGAGATCCAACGAAAGCAAGGAAATAGAACCAAAGGCTCATATGGCCATACCTTGTAAGCTACAATGTGTGCCACTGGAAGTCCTTGATTCCCAAACTGAGCAAAAAGTGAAAGATCACCAATAAGATCTAAGACCTTGTGGCGGCATGGTTCATCATTAAAACGCAGAGGTGGGTTCAACCAACCTTTACTGGTACTACAGAAGAAAACCAGAGTTATACAGTAATACAGAAGTAAATACATGATGAGTGCATAACTTTGTAAAAGATCACCAGATACCAAACGAATCTATGTAGGTGGGCATCAGGGAGGGACTTACGTCAAACAACATTCAGGGGCTAATGCGAATGTGTGATATCACTTTATTTCTAAACTTATTTGATGCTGAATATCTTTCAAAGACTAGATTTATGTCATGCAAATCTCTCAAGGAATAAATTGCATATTACTTTAAATTGTGTCCATACTCATAGTATTTGAATTCATTGTATAGGCTATCGATATCCTGCAATTGTAATCATATCCTATATTTATGGTAATTGAAATATATGCATTAGTTAAATGACCCCTACTTGTTTAAGCGTCTATTATGCTGTTCTAAACAGATGAAAATCTTGAAGTGTCCATCCCATTTTACATCATAACTTTCCATCTCTAACCTCCCTTACCACGAGTCAAGTATATTTACATCATCTTTAAAAGACAGGGTTGGTACAATAAGATGATTACCTAGACTGGTCAGTTACACAAATAGCAAATTATCCGTTGAGACTTGAGAGTGAGTTTTTTTATTAAAAAGAACGCTAAAGACCAACTCTCTTATAGTGAGAATCCTTTTTACACTGCAGAATAGGACAAAAAATTTTAGCTGTAAGTACGTGCCAAAGTATGTGTTTATTTTATCCAACGTATGTGCAAAAGTGTTGCTACTAAGATTTTTACCATGGTTTATTCCCAGAGCTATTAAATAGGTTCACTAGCTATCATATATTTGATCATCATTAACAGTAATAATGTATACTCGTAGCAGGGTTTTACCAGCATACAATGGCATTTTCCAGAGAACCCCCCTTGATTAGTCCAACATTGCGCATTTGCTCAATCTGCAAGATATTTTAAAAGTGTGAACCACATCATGTCGAACACATGGGAATAAATATATAGAAGAAAAAAAAAGTGTTAGGTACTAAGTTAATTATAGTCAGGGGTTTAATTGTTGCTACGGATAATTTGAAAAGTTAGGCATGCAAGACACAGATGAATGTTTGTGTAACTTTGTCTACCTGGCAAGTTAGCATGAGGGAGATGATAGATTGTTATTTCTGTTTGAAGGAGAATTAAGTAGGCCAAGGGGTGAGAACTGTGGGGGAGCACCTTAGAAAATTGGAAAAACAAGATAAGACTAGGAGACAACTGAGTCTCTTGAATACTCAGCAAGACTGTTCATCCTTTTTTTTTCCTTATCAATTATTATCAACACACTCAAAGGAGGAGATCACAACTCCACTGGTAGAGATCATTCCTAGCACTAATATTCATATTTTGCTACCTTTCTTCACACTATTTTGATCACTAGTAGAGATTAAATCTTAGTGCTATTATTCATATTCTGCTACCTTCCTTCACACTATTAGATCTTAGTTCTCACACAATTACACCTAAAAAAATTACTGCAAAAAACTGATGCAATTCCATAAAACATACGGGTCTCGTATATATGTAATTTGTGCCTATAAAACCAGGTAACATATTCCCCATGTGCCCGCAAGTTTCGTTGCAAAACACAATAGTAACTTGTTTGCAGCAAAAGACAAAAATAACATCATACCCTTCCTAAACACTAAACTCTTAGTGCACGTGATATTACCCACACCTAAGCATAGACAAAATGATACTCAGGATGAATTATTTCCACAAGAAAAGAGTTTGCTACATTTCCAACAAGGTAAAGTTGACTATATGAATCAAGAAAAGTCATACCATTAACATCTAAATCTCTTGTGGTTTTATTATAGTTTTTCTAGGTCTCTGTATTCCCTGTATTCCCCTCACACTACTTTTCATTTAATTTATATATCTGGCTAAATTTAACAATGTCATGATGGCTGTGATGGGTACTCATTGTAGATCTTAATCAAATGCATCAAGTACAAATCTGGATGAAGTGTAATTGAACCCATGTAGTAGATAAGGCATAATTCTTGTATATTTAGTGATAAAATATAAGTGACAAATCACAAATGACATATCAACTCTCAAATGATTCTCCACTAAATGACACATTGCAACACAAAGGCAATAACTAGATCAGAAATAGAAAATCGTACTAACCTCCTCATAAATACAGAAAGTTCTTGCCAAAGCGATCTGTCTGGTATAAAACAAATTGTCCACAGATGGTGTAGAAAACCACTGGGAGCCTATAGCTGGTGCCTACAAGAAGGAAGTGTACTTGCTTATTACTCAATGCTAAGCATCTATGAATAGATAAAATCTGCAGTTGTGAGTTGTGACCTTACATTCAACATCAATTGAATTTAAAATATCAGCATACTAGTAATAGTATTCTAATACTCTTTGGGAACAAAAGAATATTCTCAATCCAATGTATCAATCATTCTTTACCTGTAGAAAGCTGATGCCATAACTTATCTTAACCACGTTTGAAGGAAATGCAGAAACAAAAGAATCATCCCTCCAAACATACACCGGTTCATTCACATGTGCTGCCATTTTCTCACAATGTTTGCCATCCCGGGTTGTTGCCACCTTTAAACCAACTTCATCCACTGCTTCAACCCATTCTCTTGCTGATCCATCAAATATAGGAATCTGCTAAAAAAGAAAATCAATAATACAATTACAATCAGAATAGACTAGGGATATTTTTCTGCACCAAACGGAGATAATGTTTTTCTAATCTCTACGTGAGTATGGAGAGACTATGCCATTTGAGCTATAGCTCATTGGCTTTTAAATTATATTATTGAAATATATAAAAGTTTTACAATTCATGAAACAATTGAATACACAGTTCAAAAATGTTACCTCAGCATCACGCTCTTCAGCATCCAAATTCTCAATCTCAATTCTGCAATTATCAACTCCAGCAGCCTCCAATGCAGAAAGTAAGTGCTCTACGGTTCGAACACGGAAACCATTTTTACAGAGAGTCGTACAGAGAGGCGACACCTGAACAAAATCAATAGATGCCGGAATCAAATTGCTCCGATAATCAAAGTACCTTCCTTCGCCGGCGAACCCAGGGCACAATCGCACTGTCGAACCCTTTCCTGAATGCAAAGCCTTGCCCCTCCGCTCTATGCAATTCGCTAGGGTTTGCTGAAGCCTGCCGGTCTGCGATTCATGGACGTTTTCACTTCAATTGAATAGAAACAAAAAAGGAGAACAACGATTTTCTCTATTTGGTTTCTGGGAAAATTTAAGCAAGTGATTTTCATCAGAATAATATAAAGCTTTCTGAAAAGAAAATTACGAACAGATTTCCATGAGACCAATTTGGACGATCTGAAGGAGTTGAAAGCAGTCATTGTCACTTGTCAACGCTACGTTAATGTGAGTAGGCCCAGCCTTGGGATTTTGAATAAAACATCTTAAATGGTGAAAACTCAGGTGATTATAAATTTATAATAAAATTATAATAAAATTTAAATGGTCAAATTGTTAAATTTAGCATAAATTTTAGAATTTATTTATTTAAGAGTACATATTAAATTTATAAATTAAATTTTTTTATTAAAAATATAAAACATTTAAATTTTAAATGTATTTATTTATATGTATTAAAAAAATTTTTAAATTTTTCTAATAATAGGAGTTAAATGAAAATTCTAATTAATAGGTCATTACTCTCGTAGCTAACTCTTAATTGCTTTTATGATAGAACACAGAACAAGGTTGAGACAGAGCGCTGCTTTGTCATCAACTTCTCAGTCCTTCATCTTCAACACTTTTAAGTCTCTCTCTCTTTCTCTCTCTCCTCTGCCAGTGGCACACTGCGCTACCATCCGGCCACTCACCGCTGCCCCCCTCCTCTCTGCTTCTCCGTCGGTATGCCATTATTTTTTTTCAAAAGAAACAAGTTGTTGACTTTATAGGTTGTTTGTGTTATAAATTTTGAGATTATCTTGCTTTCCATATTGATTCTAGATTTCTGTAGATGATTGCCTATTATATTTGTGATTTTTTAAAAAATTATTTGTTATTGATAATTGAAAACAACACTTTTAGGAGTAGGAGCAGCTCGTTTTACATAAAACCTAAGATGGCGACACCGCCACCGATGGGGCCACCGGGAAATCCAGTGTTTGACGGAGGACCGCCACCGCCGCCGCCAACTCCAGGGACCGACATGACTGGAATATGCTTCAGAGACCAGCTTTGGCTTAACACCTACCCATTGGATCGGAACCTGGTGTTTGATTACTTTGCTTTGTCCCCCTTTTATGATTGGGGCTGCAACAATGAGCAGCTTCGAATGCGTTCCGTCCACCCCCTCGACATCTCACAACTATCGTAAGTCGCCAACCATCTCAAACTCCTTTTTGTGTATGCCATTGTTGCGTTGTATCTGCATTTTGGGTTAGTTTGGTGTTGACTGATTTGTCAAAATATGTGGAAATTGTGGAATTGATTGGTCGATAAATTAGGAGGTTTGGGAAGATGAAATTTCTAGAGCTGGAAATTTGTAGTATTTGGAGTTTGGTTTCTGTTAAGAAGTGTGCAAAGGAGAAAGCTTTCGGTTGAAAATTTCTGTAGGTTATTGAGGAAACCAAGTTGTTGGGAAATCTGAATTTTGTTTAGGCTAAGCGGTGCTACTGCAAATTAGTAAATTGCATCAAATGATTTAAGGTGTGAAGTAGATGTCTAAACCAGGTTTTATTCTTCAGGAAGATGACAGGGATAGAGTATATGCTCAGTGAAGTTTTGGAACCCCACCTTTTTGTAATTCGCAAACAAAAGAGAGATAGCCCTGAGAAAGTTACTCCGATGCTGGCATACTACATCTTGGATGGTTCAATTTACCAGGCACCACAACTATGCAATGTTTTTGCTGCTCGAATTGTAAGTTCTTGCTGGATTTACATTTTCGTTTTTGGCTGTTTTGGGGTAATTTTCTAACTTCAAAACAATTGATTTGCACTGAATAGCTTGCATGATATGAGATGGGGACTTTAGATTGTGAAAATCAGAAAAAGTTTCAGTTGTGAAATTTTGCTCATTGTTTCCCCATATGAAATCTGGATTAGGTTCATATTGTTCAAAGTCTTGATGAATATCATTTTAAATTCCAGCTGACACTATAGAAAAAAATAATTTACTAGTCGTTGGTGCATAAAAATTAAAAGCTTTCCCCTATACAGTTTCTGTAATCTATTATCTTTTCTTTTACATTGGGAGAGAAGGTGTTATTCAAAACTGGTTTTGTGATTGATCTTGCAGGGAAGGGCACTCTATTATATACAGAAAGCCTTTACTACAGCTGCCTCAAAGCTGGAGAAGATAGGACATGGTAAGAGAGATCGTTGTTTTTTGTTTCTTAAAGACGAAACTTTTTTCTTTTCTGGTGAAGAATGATTTTGTAGCTACAAAAACTATACAAAAAAACCTGGAACACAAAGAGATCCACTTCTCAATAGCAGAAAAGAAAACTGGAAAATCTATCAATAAAGCAAACTTTCCAACTGCTCGACAAATTTGAGAGGGAAAATACAAGTGATCATGATGGAGGCTGGATATCTAATTTTTTACCACAAACTTGTTTGTCCATAAAATTTTTAACTGAACATGCAACTATGCTACAACCAAATACACCAAATCTTGTAAGGATGAGATATTTTTAACCAGAGTATCTTGACAACAGGGTTTATAAGTGTATTGTAACTAAAACTATACTGCTATAGTAATTAGTCGACTCTAATTATGGGCATAGTTCGTTATTAAACTATGTCATGATCTTGTTGAAGCTTATGACCATAGAACAGTACACTGCTGACTTTCACTCACATTAACTTAATTTTGATTTTTCTTGCTTGATCAGTTGATTCTGAAAATGAGACTGTGGTAACGGAATCAAAGGTTGCTAAGGAGACAATTGACTTGAAGGAAGTTAGGCGCGTGGATCAAATTCTTGCATCCCTGCAGCGCAAGGTAAGTTTAAAAAATATGACTTCCCTATATGTTTAACTTGTTTTGTGAAGGAGAGGAAAATAGGATTAAGGGGAAACGGAAGATTGAATTTTAAAATCCTTGTCTAGAATATCCATTATATTACTCCCCCGATCCAAAATAACCACCACTTCAAAATTTGGTACATGTTTAAACTAATGTATATGGATACAGTGGAAGTAGTTTTGAGAAAATATAAAATGTTTATATCCTGGTTAATGGTTATGCTATCAACAAAATCTGTTGTCTTTTGCCTTTGTGTGTCTAACTTATTGACTGTCACAAAAACTGCTTAAAACATATGGGTCACTAAATATGCTGTTATTCACATTCTTCTTTATTTAGAAGTCTTGCAATTCATGCATCAACGTTGTTACCTTTTGTGGTAAATATACAAGCTTTACTCTAGAAGTTCAGACTTCAGAATATGTTGATAAAATGTGAAGAACTACTACAGTTTTACCACATTCTTCCCAGATTTTTTTTGTTTCTCTCATATGTGATTGTCAGTGTTAAATGGGTATTAACTTCCTGCTGCAGCTACCGCCTGCCCCACCACCACCACCATTTCCAGAAGGATATGCTCCTGCTGCAGCAGGAGAAACTGATAAAGGCCCCGAAGCTCAAGAAGGAGCAGAGTTGCAGGTTCCTCCTGGCGATCCCATTGTTGATCAAGGACCTGCAAAAAGAATGAAATTGATGTAAATGACACACAAATCGCAATATGGAAAAGCTGATCATTCCCTACATTGGCCCTTTCTGGAACATGGTGAACTGTGTTTTATACTTTTATTATTCCTTCATTCCTTGGTCTAAATTATTGGGCCTTCATGAAATTTAGTAATGTAGTAACCATCAACTAGGCTCATTGTAAGATAGAATAATATCATTCATTTTTTGAATTATTGACAATGCATTAATAGGTAGTTTTAGTGCATGTCCTTCAGAATTTGGACATTCAGTCTATTGGTTAAATGAGATAACAAACTAACAATGCACTACCATCAGTTGATAAATTAAAAAAAGGATAAATGACATTGAACCTTTTCATTGCCTGATTTGTCAGTTCTACTTTAATTAGTGTTGTGTTTATAGGAGAGATTGGCGTTGTATTTCACAAAATATACGATAAGTTGGTGTCATATTTTTACAAAATGCAGGGTATTCTGTGTAAATACTATTTAAATTATAGTTAATTTATAATTTTACACATTGATGAGAGATATATCGTCTGTAATCTCGTCTAAATTATGATAATCAGTGTAATTTAGCCTACCTATGTGTTTGGTTGAAGGGTTAAATATCCGATAAGCTAACTTCCACATGTGAGACTTAAGTATAACATTGTTGAGTATGACTCTGACCATCTGATGCCAATATTGCAATGATCAATGACCTAATAAATATCCAAAATAGCTTCTGAAATTTGCATCATAAATTTGAATTGATCCACTACGGACTCTCACATTTTGAACTGAAATGGCACATTAAGTTATCATGGTGTATGAATGAAAACTACGTTGTTTGGTGGCAACAGAAATGACTTAAATGGCACCACGAAGAGAGTAACAACGATGATCTCACTGCTCGAAGAGATTGTAATTTGACTTGTAAATGTAATAAAAGTTAACGCGAATTACGGGTCAAAATTTGAAGATCTAATTAGGTCAAATAAAATTTTAGGAATCAATTTGACATATGATGCAAATTTAAGGAAGCAATGTAGATATTTATTCATCAATGAGCGAAGAAATTTAGAGAAGCATTTGGCTTCAACTAGAAATACATATCTGGATACAAGACTGATTGCCTAGTTCCAAAAAGCTTAAGCGTAGAATAAGGATTTCAGTTTTGGAATACCTCTTAGACACGTTGCTAAGATCCTAATTGATGATGAGCAAAGGACTTCTTTGCCCATTCAGTGAGTTAATACTCAAAATAACCCTAAAATTTGACTTCCGGTGCAATTTAGCCCTTAAACTTTTAACTGACTCAAATTGTACCATGAAATTTTGATCCGTGCTTCAATTTGACCCTTCCGACGTTTTCCGTCACTAAAAAGCTGACTTGGCAATTTTAAATGACACGTGGCACTATAACGGTTAGATGACATGGCTGAATTTTCCAAGACATTAATTTAACCCCTCACAATTTGACCATAAAACCTAGCACAGTCTTAATTTCCCAAAATCGTAGTAGTTAATGTGTGTCCTAAGTACACATGATAAATTTATTGTTATTAAAAAAATTTAAATATTTTTATTTAATAAATATAAAATAAATACATGAAAAATTTAAATTTTTCATATTTTCAATAAAAAATTTATTAATTTATAAACTTAACATGTCTCCTTAAGACACAAAATAGATCAACTTTTATTTTTATTAGTGACAAATAATTTTTATATTTAACATACTATTTATACATTTGTTCTAAAATTTTAAAAAAATCTTTGAAGAATTATTTAATAATCATATAAAAAACTAAAATTTGATCTCTTGCAAAATGGAAGAGGGAGAACCTTTCAATTTCATTTTGTGGGAACCTTTCACAAAGTAGACGTGCATTTTATTTTGGTGACGGACATGTGCATTTTGATATCTCTTTTTCATTATGCGTATTTTAGGAATTAAATATTTTAAATATTTATTAAAATGAAAAAGCCGAATATCATGTTATGAAGTACCATTAACATGAAAGACGAAACATCGTGGGTTGAATGAGGTACTACTCTAGGAGAACTCTACTACACAATTGCGAATAGAAGTAAGGTTCATGACTTCCCTGCTGGAAGTTGCGCTACAATTGGCATTGGAGGACACTTAGTGGAGGTGAATTTGGCACCATCTCCAGGAAATATGGCCTAGCAATTGATAATGTGATCGATGCACATATAATCAATGTTAATGGAGGCGATACTGAACAGAAGAATAATAGGGAAAAATCTGTTTTGGGTCATAAGAAGTGGAGGAAGTCAAGCTTTGGTGTCATCACAGCATGGAAGATCAAACTTGTCCAAGTTCCATCAACAGTTACTATCTTTGGGGTTTCAAAGAATCTTGATGATGGTGGTTTTAAGATTTTCACCAAGTGACAAACTGTTGCTCCAAAGCTTTCTGCAGAACTCTTTCTACGATTTAGAAAATTGAAACTGCACTAGATTTTATGTTCAAACTGTGAGGGATTAAATTGATACCTTGAAAAATTTAACCATATTATCTAAGCGCTATAGTACCACGTATCATTTAAAATTGCCAAGTCAGTTTTTCGATAACAGAAAACGTCGAAAAAGCCAAATTGAGACACGAGTCAATTTTAGGGTACAATTTGAGTCAATTAAAAATTTAAAGGCTAAATTGCTTAGGGAGTTAAATTTCAGGAGCTATTTTGAATATTAACTCCCGTTCAGTTTGTAGATAAAATTTCTCTCTTTTGGATTTCTGCCCTGTTCCAATACCCTAAAAAAACCTACACTATTTCAATCTGAAGCAAATAACACCCTCTCTGATGGAAAATATGGCATTCCATTATAACAAAAATCAACTGACAAAAAATCTGCCTTCGGGGTTATCTCCCCCAAAACTTAGTGGATGTTGAAGGGGTCAAGATATGTAAACTTACTTCAAAACGAACATTATAGGCTCCTTAATAACTTTCTAATTCAAAACATAGCATAAATTTCAAACAGAAGCGGGTAATAAACAAAGGGGACTAATATGGAACATTCTTTGGTAAGTTCCTTATAACATTGTTCTTCATTCCTATCTTGGTGCGCATATTCTCCACACCAGACTTGTTCATTTGCTTCAGTACTTTCATCCTCACCATTTGTTCTCTTGATTGAACCGTAGCCAAGCCCATGCCTCTATACCTGGAAATAAATAAGAACAAAAAAAAAAGGGATCCCAATTACCACATGATTCTCTATTTTCTTTTGTCAAACACCAAATGTTTTTACAAATATTAAAGACAAGGTTGGGAAATAACCTTGAAGCCAATGCAGCAGTAATGGCCATACTATTTGCAGATGAAGGTCGAGGTTTCTGACGATAATAACGCAGAAATTCCCGGGAACCAAGAGTTGTGGTTGATGTTCCACGATCAGTTTTCTTGGTGATTATGAGCTCACCACCGCCAAGTTCTACATTGTTAACTGCATCGCCGGATACAACCAGCTGCTTGCCTTGCTCGTCCACATAACTGGAGGAAAAATAAGAGTAATGGTTCGTGAGTGGATGTTGTGTTATCAATTCTGTTGCAGTAGTTCATACAATTTCAAAGGAAAAACCGTCAAAACTGAACTAACCTGCTGCTATAATCATAGAATTCTTCTAACTCCACTTCTTCCTCGTCATCACCATCACCATAATGCACTTTACAGTGACTTTTAGCTTCCATATGCTTCCTCACTGCTTCCAAGCTGCTGAAAGGATAACATCGGTCGTTGCAGTAGAGACACATATAGTCCCTTTTGACCTGAAAAATAGAACAGCATGGTGAAATTAGGATCAGGAGGTTTTAATTATAAAAAACGTTGAAGTAGGGCAAAAATTATACCTTAAGCCCAAGATAAGTTAGAAGGCCTTTAGCATCCTTCAAATATTCAACATCTGGAATGAAGAATCCATGGTGCTTGTGCATGTGAACCATGCAGCTTTCAATTGTATTGTGCTCTTTATCACACATAAAGCAACATGATGGATCCAACTCCTCAAAACTATCATCATCTTCGTCCATATCAGCATTACCGTCATGATCATTCATGTCCAAATCAGTGATAGACTTTGCAGCATCATGAACCAAATCATCTTCAGGATCAACCTCCTCCCATTCATCTTCACTTTCTTCATTGTCAGACTTGTCTACCTCTCTTCTCGGGGAAGGCCTATTTGCCACACGGCGTGGAAGTGGCTTGACTATCGCCTTCTCATCTGATTGGCTAGTTCCTTCGGATGCTCGCATAATATGACCACGTGATTTAAGGTGCTCGGCATGAGCCTTAGAACTTTTATACGCCTTCCCGCAAAGACCACAGCTATAGAGCATAGGGGTTTCATTAGACTTATCTTTCTCTTGAGCAAGAGCAGATTGTCTAGCCAGAAACAGAGCTTCTGTCACCCCAGGGACCCCAGCCACCTATTTTCCACAAAAGAAAAGGGAAATTTACCATTATATAATGTAAATATAAATATAAATTCCGCGAATAAATCAACCACCCCCCTTTTCTTTTCCTTCTTCCTACAAGATAGAAGTAAATAAACTTCTTCAAAGTGGATAGATTATAGATACCAACCCCCTCAAGAAAAAGAGGGGATAAAACCTCTCTATTTCCTTTTATTTCTCATTACCACTTTCTGTTCCACTCTTTGATCAATGTATCACTATATCTTAATACATTTGTATCTAATATATCAATCCAGGAATGCACTAAAAAAGGTGAATGCGATAAAAAGGAACGATGAGAGGAAAAACAAACAAGAAAGAAAGAATACTATCAATAGTTCAATACCAAACATTACGAGTTTAAAGCTCCCACACTCCACGAAAAACGATTTCCAACAGTATTAAAACCTCCCTATACCACTATATTCTCAGCACAAGCACCAATTGAACATTGTCCTTAAGGCACTCTCAAATGCAACAGAAGAAAACACCAGTGCAAATCAAACAAAACATTTGTTTCCTCAATGATGTTATTTTATCCTAGCAATTGAACCAACCCTAACAGTGAACACATTTGATTACTTCTCACCGACCTAAGCAAAAGCAATAACAAACCCTTATAGTAATATAAATTTTCCCGGTAAAAGACGAAACTCAAGTGAGAAATTGAAAAGATAAAGACCAAAACAACATAACACAATGATTAAAATTTTCCCGGATTGAACAACCAAAATCCAGAATATATAGTTAGCTAAAAAATAAAAATTAGGGTTTAATAAAATGAGTAAACAAAGTCGAACTTGGTAACACTGGACATCATAAAAAAAAAAATTAAGATAAACGGTTTTCTAAACTGATGATTAAAAAATTTAACTGGTTTTCCAAAGAATCAAAAATAAAAAATGAAAAAAAAAAGATTCAAACCTTGCGTTTGAGGTTGTAGCGATGCCACTCAGACTTGTAATGAAGCTTTTGCTCTGTATCGTCATTGAATTCCTTGTTGCAAGCGTTGCACGTTAATCCCGGCATCGTTTCGAAAGTTGAATGATTTTCAGTTAAGTTCGATTGGGTTGGTTTGTTCGAAGAAGAAGAAGAAAGGATTGAATTTGGTTGGAAGCGAAAAAAAGTGAAAAGTGAAATGAAAAAAAAAAAGGAATAGAGAGAGAGAGAGATTTATTTATTTTAAAGCACGCCGTGAGGGTTCGTTTTGTTGTCGGCGAAATGGAATGAATCAATGAAAAAGGAAAACGGTGAAGAAAGGGTACTCGCTTGTGCTTGCGCAATAGCTTCTGTCACAATTCTTCTTTTTTTTTTAGATAAATAGTTTTGGTCGTCTGAAACTGGATATAAATATTTTTGGTCGTCTGAAACGGGATCTGGGCCTGTTCTTCTTGTTCTTTGACCCGCTTCTACTTTTGGACTAGGCATATTTTTGTTTGGAGTTATGAATCTTTGTTCTAAATGCAATAGCTTTTAGCCCAATTTTGTGTTTCTGTAAGTTTTGATGCATGGATAATGTCCAGCCCAAAAAATGCATGGGTAATTTTGATTTAGATAAATAAATGTACATAATTAACCCAACTTGAATTGATCTAATATTTAGTTTATTTGTTCGTTTAAGTAAATGTCGGGTGGTTCGAATCATCCATGCTGCATGTAACAACTCAAGCTAACGAAATATTTAAATAGAATTTCAATCTGTGACGGATTAGTTCTTGACCTATCAGATTGATAAACTATAATTAGGCCTTAGCCTATTTCCTTTTTATTATTATTTTTCTTATTTTTGAGAAAATAAATATTAAAAAATTAACAAAATATCATTTATAAAAAGACATCTTAAATCAATAATTTCATTATATCATATATAAAAAAGATTGAAAAACAAATATACCTTAAGATATTGGTACTTTTAATTTTGTTCAATCATGTTTTATGAAGCTAAAACAATCAATTAGCATATCTGATTAAATTTTGAAACAAATATAATAAGTAAATTGCTTCATCTTCTGACGTTTTCTAGTGTCAACCTAATAAAAATATTTATATACATGTTATTTTTAAAAAATTAAACTAATTAACCTTAATGAATAAATTTCCAAATAATTTCGATTCTTTTTTAAAAAATGACATTCTTTTAAACTTTTATTAATTGTTATTCTCTCTTCCTTCTTTCCTTTTTTTTTCCAACTCTATTTCAGCAGTCACTACCGCCAACACCACGTCCACCACTAAAACACACATCAATTCATGTATATTTTCACTATTTTGGCTTCTCATGTCAACTTTTTTTTTTTAAATTATTCATCTCTGCCTATCAGCGAAACTAAATCTCAAATAAAGAGGGGGCTTAATTAAAACCTAAAACCTGGTTTGAATGAAAACTTACTCCTATTTACTTTTACAAATTTAATTTTGATGCACTAACAATATAAAATACACAATCGTAGAATTACATCCGTCTTTTTAGATGATCATCACATAATCAATAAAAATAATAGTTATTTTTGATAATATGACGTTATGTGATTTGATACACGTATAAAACTATTTTATATTAACAGTGATCAAAATTAAATTATTGCTTTCATATAAAAGTTATATTTTTTTAAAAAAAAATAACTTTTTAAAAAAGAGTATACAAAAATACAAATATATAAAAAGTAAATTTTTGGACAAAAAATCACATCCAAACGCACCCTTACCTTGCGGTACCCATTTAATTTGTGGCTCGGATGGTGAGTGACAAATTGACAATGTATCTTGTTTCCATGTTACTATAATATTGTCAATGCTATTAGACAATTGTTTGATAAAGACTAAAGCATTACTTTGGTTCATTGAGTCATACATATACATACTATTACTATTACTAGGAAAAGAGGGGCATGCAATTTTTATTCTTTACTTAGGGTCCCAACTAAGGATGTCATGTCCTTTCGGATCCTATCATACATAAAATGTGGACCAATTTTAAGAGAAATTCCATTTTATGTAATGGTTAAATAAATATAATCGAGAGTATTATACATGTATTTATCAGAGTGTGTATATTTATGATGGAATTTTTTTTCTTGTGTAATCATATTTTTTCTTCTTAAAATATTTTTATTTATCTAATAAAATATCATAAATAGTTTCTGTCATATCTAAAATTTAAATATGAGATTACTAGTCAAGAAACGAAAGTATTTATTATTTTTAATTTTTTTGTGACGTAATGGTGTTTGGTAATATTTTTGTGCTTTTTTTTTTTTGAAATCTTATATGTAATTATTTTTATGTGAAGTTAATAGTTAATAATCATTAAATGATGATTTAGTCAAATTTATCAAATTATCTAACAATTTTTAAATATCAACTTTAAACTGCAGGTAAATTTTCACTTTTTTTTTTTTCTTTCGATTATAGTATGCTTGATTTCTTGTACTTTCACTATTGACACTGCTAAACTTTGGGGCAACTTTCATCATCTTTCTTTGACTTGAGATAGAAGGCTTTAATAATATATTAATAGAAAGAAATTCACTATAAAATTTTTGTTATTTTGTGATAGTTTTTTTTAGATTATGGCAGTTTCAAACTTCCATAAAAAGGCTTATAGTAATTTTTAAACTCCTAAAATTTGAAATGTCACAAATTTATTTGTGACGATTTTATAAAATTCCAGAATATCATTTAATGGCGGTTTGTTGTTTGTTCAGTAGAAATTTTAAATTAATTTATGTGACAATTTTTTCATCATTTTGTAGCGATTTAAAATTTTCACAAACTGAATTTTTTTAATTAAAAAAATGGTTATTTACGTGGGTTTTAAACACTCCCACAAAACCTGTAAATATTGAATAGTTAACTATTTTTATAAGAACATGATAATGAATTTAAATAATAACAAAGAAACACATTATAACATTTTACAAGAATAATATATCAAAAATAATCTTTATGCAAGAATACGTCAACTAAAATTTGTTTAGAAACACATAAAATTGAATCAAGTTAGCAATACAAAAAAAATAATTAACTATTTGTGTGTAAAAAAATTGTATGGTGAGCTGCAGCAACAAGAAGCCCTAAATGCATGCTATCACTCGACAACACTGAGGAAGGCACCACAGTTTGGGGTCGACTAGCGCGTCAGATGCCAAGAAGTAACTGGTTCTTATCATTCCTATTAAAGAAAGTAGGCTTAAGTTAAAAACATGAATATTCTCAAAATAGTTGAAAAGAATTAATTATTTGCCAAATAAAGAGCATAGAATCACAAGCAACAAGCCTTTTAGTACTAACAAAAACACTCCATCCGATTATGAGTAGATGCCTTTTAGGCTGGCTTGCATAAATAGAAAGAATTTTAATCTGATCTCATTTTCAGTCCCCAACACTGATTCAATGTTGGTTTTACAACTCACCCCAAAAGATATGTTTGAATTTCCATTCATTACCATGCGAATCCCTTGCAATCAACTCTTGAGCAAGAGGCTGTTAAGAGAAATCTAACTAATATATTTCATAAAATGTGTTTGAACTCAATTCAATAAAACTGTCAAATGCCTAAGGACTGACAATAGTCCTGAGTTCACTATGAAATCATTCTATACATTCAAAAGCATTGTACATCACACTTCATGTGTTGAAATTTCACAGCAAAATCGCATAGTAGAAAAAAAAATACCAACACATTTTACGGGTGGCTAGAGCATTGCTATTCCACTCATCTTTTGAACACATCATTAATGAATTTACACATTCTACATATACTATTGAAGAATCTCAAAATCTTGCATCACATGCATCAAATCAAAATACTCAACTAATTGAACTAAAAAAATCAACAAGAATTAAAAGGTTACTAACCTATCTCAAGGACTACCATTGTAAAGTGAACAATACAGCTTCTAGCTCTACTAATTCTCTTTGTAGGTATCTAATTTCTTAATCTAAAATACAAAGCCTTTTCTTTGGTTGTTGCTACAAATGTTGTACCTAGTAATTATGAGGAAGCTATTGCTCACCCTTGCTGGAGAGAGGCTATAAAAAGTGAACTTGAGACTCTGAAGAAAAATCGAACTTGGCAAATCACAAGCCTCCCTCATGGCAAGAGAGCCATAGGCTACAAAGCTAAGTAGGTATTCAGGATTAAATCCTAATGCAACCATCAAAAGATACAAAGCCAAATTAGTGACCAAGGGTTTCATACGAATTGAAGGTGTAGACTTCATTGACACATTCAGTCTGGTGGTTAGAATGTCAAATTTGATAATGGTTTTAGCCTTGACAGCAACAAAATAGTGGCACATCAAGCAATTAGATGTGAATACTGCTTTCTTGCATGGAGATCTACCTGAAGAATTCTATATGAAATTTTCACTTGGGCTTCAACAATCTAAATTGGCAGCAAACTCAGTGTGTAATAAGCTACAGAAATTGCTTTATGGCCTACGTCAAGCTAGTAGGCAATAGAATTTTAAATTCACTGAAATGTTGAACTCAGCTGGTTTCTCTAAATCAGAATTAGATCACTCTATGTACACCAAAATCACAAGTCAGGGGGTTACAATCATCATGGTTTACGTAGATGACTTGGTCTTAACAGGAAATGACCTTGCTGAAATTGACTCGATCAAGAAATTGCTTGATCAAAAATTCAAAATTAAAGACTTAGGTGACTTGAAGTACTTCTTAGGCATGGAAGTGAAAGTGACGCGCTCGTCAAAAGGAATTTACCTTTGTCAACGCAAATATCTCTAAACATTCTCAAGGATTTCTATTTCTTAGAGTGCAAGCCAGTTAGCACTCCAATGGATTACACTTGTGCATCAAAATTGTCAAGGAAAAGTGGCACTGCTTGGGAAAATTGAACACAATACAGATAACTAGTTGGTAGGCTCTTGTATCTAACCAACACGAGACCAGATTTGGCTTATGCTACGGGAACACTCAATCAATGCATCGATTGCACAACAGATGTACACATGCAAGCTACTCATAGGGTGCTGAGGTATTTGACCCTTGGTTGGTCTGTTCTTTGTGGCTGACAATGACCTTAAGCTCATGGGGTTCTCAAATGCAGACTGGGCGACATGTGCAAATTTCAGAAAATTCATTACTAGTCATTGCTTCTATATTCGAAAGTCACTCATTAGTTGAAAAAGTAAAAAAGAAAGTACTATTGCGAGATCATCTTCAGAAGTTAAGTATAGAGCTTTGGCTCTTGCAACATGCCAGACTCAATAGTTAATGGTTATCCTACATTATGAATGACATGGGTACACTGCTCATAGAGCCCATCACACTCTTCTGCGACAACAAGTCTGCTATCTACATTGTCACTAATTCTATCTTTCATAAAAAAGTCAAACATATCGAGGTAGATTGTCACACTACTCGAAACCAACACCTCTCAGGTCTCACACATCTCATGTCAATTTCCTCATCAAACCAATTGGCAAATTTCCTTACTAAATCTTCAGTACCTAGTACTTTTTCAAGCAATATTTTCAAACTAGGCCTCTTAGATATTCATAGTCTTAGTTTGAAGGAGGCTGTAACCTGAGTTCATGGACTTAGAGAGCTAAAATTATTAGTTGGTTAGTTGTTGCTGTTAGTATTAATTAGTTAGGATTGCCAGTTGACAAAGTTAATTAGGCAAAATTAAATTAGTTAGTTATTAGCTCAAAATGCAGTTAGTTAGTTAGTTAGTTGTTACTATTGCTCTTGAGTAATTATATAAGACAGGCATGTAATGCAAAAAATAATAATGAATGAATTACGATCTTCATCTTCTCCAATTCTCTCTTTCTCTAATTAACATTTCCAATTACACTAAGCTTTTTCATTTGTTCTTCTCCCTTGTTTCATCTCCTTCATTTTCTTCTCTAAATTCTTCACCTTTCCCTCTCGAACCCATTCAATAAAGATTGATGAGAGCTTGATTCTCTCTAAATGTATAATTTTCAAATATATGTTATTATTTCTTAATGAGGTAAATACTAAATTGGTACCCGAAAGATTCTGACGCTGACAAAATGGTACCTAATTTTTGTTATTGACAAAATAATCCCTAAAAAATTTTAAAATTTGACGAGCGTACCCCCGAGCTCGTCAGAGCACATCTCCGGCGACCATGCTGCTGACATGGTCACCGTATTTTGCTGAGATTGTAGCATTCCTAGATTAATTACTTAGATGTAATTAATAATTAAATTAAATCAATAATAAATGAAAATTCTCCAACCCTAATCCTCCCTTCCCCATCCCCAATACACTCTCACTCTCTCACTCTGGAACGGGCCAAAACGGCGCCTCAACTTCTTACTCTCACAGAGCTGTATAGTCGCTGTCTTGTCGCGTCGTCCCTACACCATCTCACTTCTCTCCGTGCGGTCAAGCAAAAGAATAGGACACACAACAGCATCGACACCTCACTCATCGGCCTCGTCTCCGTGCTTCTCGCCAGTAGCTGTGCCTCGTCTCCCCGTCGTCAATCACTGCTCGCAACAGCTCGCTGCTCACCTCTATTGTGTTTAGGGTTTGGTACTAGACATAGAAGGATCCTTCTGGGTTTGGTACTTTCTTAATAATGAAATAGGAAATGTGGCTAGACGAGAGATCTTTACCTTTAGTTGTAAAGCTTATAAACATATTTTCAAGTTTTCATTGCCATCATAATAGAAACTAAGAGGAGAACCTTTTACACAGATATTTAGCCATTCTCATCTGGAATAGGATTCTTAGTAGTTTGTTACTGGTAATTTTTAGTGTATGTGTGAGAATGAGAAAGGGGAGAGTGCATTGGGAGGGGGAAAGGGGGAGAGTGCATTGGGAAGGGGGAGGGGAGCGATTAGAGTTGGGGAGGGTTTTTGCCATCTCAGTGAAATACAGTGACCATATTAGCAGCGTGCTTGCTGGAGATGTGCTCCGGCTCCAGCAAGCTCGAGGGTACGTTTGTCAAATTTTAAAACCTTTCAGGGATTATTTTGTCAATAACAAAAGTCAAGTACCATTTTGTCAGTGTCATAATCTTTCGAATACAGATTTGATATTTACCTCTTTCTTAATCCACTAATATATAATAATGATATGTTTCTTATAATTGAGGAATAAAGGCTGGACCGAAAGCATGCAAAAATTTATTATTATTATTATTGCAAATTTTTTGGGGATTAAAGATTATAAAATTGTCTTAGCTTCTTTTGTTTTTGTTATATTTACTTAAAGAAAAGTAGTAGACGAAATAAAACAACTTGTGTTGTTGTGGTTGTCGCCATCAATATATTCCATCAACGCCATGAAAAATGGCACTGACTCGAATTGGGTAACAAGGTTTATGTCACAAAAAAGGTGAAAATACTAAAGAATGGTTTAACTTGAAAGTTGCAGCAACCGAAAAGACACAAATATTGAAAACGGTACAAATTTACAAAAGAAGTGGTTATAACACTGTATCATTGGACTTACACTTTTAGTGGCCCATTCCCATTGAAACCTATTGTACCCATGCATATTCCAGTTTACACTAAATGTTAAAAATGACACAACTTTAATTATTTAAAAATAAAAAATTTAGTACTATCTAAAAATTAACTTGTTATTAAATATAAATTAAAAAATAAGATAAACAAAAAATATATCTTAAATTCTAAACTTTTAATATGAACCATTACTATAAAATATAATAAATAAAGAATTAAAATTTATTTAATTAATAAAAAATATTAAATATAACACTTTTTATTTAAGAAAGAAGGTTTAAGGATGAGCTTTTATATACACTGTCTATTATATTTATGTAAAAAACCATTTTCATTTTTATAGCATGTTTAAAATATGTATTAATTAGTTTATATATTCTCTTATTAATAATAATAATAATAATAATAATAATGATGTATATTGCAATAGTATGGAAAGGTTGTGTGGTTGATATAGAAACAAGAAAAGTTGGATTACTTCCAAAGGGAATCAAAGGACGTGGACTATATATATTTATAGTTGTATCACTTCTTTCTTTAATTCGTGCCCTTCATCACAATCACATGCACAAACACACATACATACATAGGACCAAAAAATATTGTAAAGTCCTTTTCTTATTTCCACGACAAATGAGATTTATAATCATTTTAGATGGCAATAGGAGAGGCCTTTGTGAAGGCGTAGCTTAATAATTCTTCACCATCATCATCATCATGCATAATTCATATCCCACTAAGTGTGTATGTGCAAAAGGCCAATGCAAACAGGACTTACCAAATCCTCTACATTGCTTTATGAGCTTTAGTGGGCTTTTTTAGCCTCTTTAGTGGGATTTTGTGGATTGCCATATTTCAAATTATGACATTCTTGACTCATACACTCGTCGCTTAACCCACATGCCTAAGATGTAGATTCCTTCTCGATTCAATAATGGACATCTAATCTTGTTATTACTAAGAATCTCATTAACTCCACTTCATTGATCCATGTTTCATAAACGCAGTGAAGTCTATGTTTAGTTTGACATAAATATAACGAGCCTAATTAAACAACTTGAGTTGTCTGACTGATCAAATCACTTATCCAATTAAGTAAGTATCGAGAATTTGAATCTTATATCTTATATATGCTTGACTTGTTTGGTGGACAAAAAAAAATTTAAAGAACATAAAAGGTGTGTTCTAAATAGTTAAGAAATCATTATAATTTGGATAATATATATATTTTCATTGAGTTTTCAAAAAATAAAAAATAGCTTAATATATATTTTTTTTATTAGCATAACATTGTCATATCATATGTTGTCCAACTTAAGAATATAATTGAAAAGTGAAAACATAATAAAATATGGGATAAATTCAAATAAAATGTAAATGTTAACAATAAAAATAATATTTATTATTTTTTTAAATAAAAATAGTATTGATAACACTCTTAAAATATATATTTATCATTTTTATTGAGACTCATTTTAATATACAGTAATTTTTTTATTAAATGAATAAAATATTATGTGATAAACATTTTTTGGGATAATTTTGTTTTTTTTTTGTTATTGTCTTATATATTACTATCAAATAAGTTTAAAAAAAAAAGAGATACTTTTCTATCTGTCTCCACTATCTATGTCCGTCTATGTTTATTTCTATCCTTACCCTGTTTTAAACAAATTTTTAAATGATTTTTTTTTTTTTGTTTTCAAAATTGGAATACAAATTTTTTATTGTAAATAATGAACAAAAGGCATGTCCTATCTTGACAAATCCCATAAAAATGCTAATAAGATGTAGATTCTTGCATGATGAATAACAAAAGGGGACGTTCTCATCACAAGCAAGGAGAAATGAAAATAATAATAATAATGGTCCACATCTTAATGGTGATGGAGCTGTTTGTAACTATAAGATAATGGTATCTTGTGACAACTTCACATGATGGGACTAAATCCATGTCCACGAGACTCCTCTCCTTTCTTTTTCTAGTATCTGTTCTATGTGCATCTATCATCATGGATCATGGAAAAAGAGCTAACTTCTTTAAGACATCATGAAGGGCCTATCTACTAACTTTCATCTTCTCATCTTTTCTTTTTTCAAATATATTTATGCATGTCTCTGTTATTTTAAAGAAGGCAGTTAACTAACTTGAGTTAGTCAAGTAGTGAGTTCATTCGTCTGTTTAAGTAAGTGTTGGGAGTTTGAATCTTTAACAACTCATTGTCTAACGGCAGATCTCAGATTTGCAACGAATTAGTTCTTAGCCTCTCGCGCTAAGACTTAAGAGATACTGTTAGAAATAAGAGACTAAACTGGAGAAAGAATTTGTGTGTTATTGAGTGTATTCATTTTGTCTATTCAAATTGTCTAGAATGATACAATATAAAAGAGTATTTATAGGTACTAAGAGAATCGTAATAATAAAGACGTAATCTCTTATAATAAATATTCAGATATACTAAAAATAATACTAATTGATCCTAATTATATTCTAATAGATATGATGGATAAAAAAAATCTGTTTATTCTTGTTATTAGTATAATAATCCCTACACATATATTTAAAAATAGAATTTGACTTCCATTTGAAACGGAAGTTAGACGAACAAGTGTTATTAATAATACAAAAAATTGAAAAATCTAACTATATATATGCCAGGTACATTAAATGATGAAAATCTTAGTGATCACATATAGCATGATCATGTGAATTGGAAATATATATACGAATACGTAGAACCTGATATATTTTTGTATATGTTTGTTATCTAAAATTGATATATGTCTCGTGTGTTTGTGCTAATCAGTCTTGTGATTACTCCTTTTCACGAAGTTCATCATCCAAATTTTCTTTTGGGCTTTTCTGAGAAAGAAACTTCATCCACTCTTCCCGTGATAAATCTACTAACTTTCTTTGCTTAAACAGTTGAATTGATTGCCACCAAAAACAAAGAAAAACCCCTTAAGCTTCTAAAAAGTCAGGATTCGAACCCTGAAATGTGTATGGAGGTGTTTTGGCCAGCGTTCATGACTCTCAGAAATCTTCAATTTGAATGTAATTATGAAAAAAAAAAAAGTATTGAGAGCCAATACTAAAAACTAATATTGTAGCAAATATTTAATATAAAAAATATTTAAAATTTTTAAAATAAAAACATCTGAAATATAATTAAAAAAATATTTAAAATTTATATTCAACAAAAATTTATTTTGGAGGATTTTATAATGAATTTATTTGACAATTTATTATAATATTAACTGAAATTAGTTGTTACAGTATTAGTTGCTTAATATTATTCTTTAGTTATTTCTACCTGCAATTATATTCAAAAGATGTAAATACTTTATATGTAAATTATTAAAAGTATCTAAAAAATTATATTATTGATAAAAATAATTTTTAAATATATGAAAGACAATAAATTTATAAAAAATTTAAAACCAAAATAATCAAATATTATATTTTTTAAAAAATATAGTAGAGATCAGATTTTTATTTTTTTAAACATAAAGTTATCTTTGTTACATTTTAGTTTTTTTTAAAAGCTTGTTTGTTATTCGTATCTTTTAAAATTATTTTGGTCGACAATTTTGGATATTATTTAATGTTTTACCTAATTGAACTTCTTAAAAATATTAAATGGTTATCTTCGTGGCAAAGGAATCTCTTAACTTTTTTTACATAATTTTTTTTCAGCCATATTACATGTACAAATATTTTTGTAATCAAGTTTAATTAAGATAACACAAGTTAATAAAAAAAAACATGTGTAAACGTTATCACTTTTTCATTTTTTGTGCTTTTATTGCACAAAAACTTTTTTAGAGGGCACATAAATGTATTGATATAGCACAAATATTTTTGTACATCTCACAAAATTTTTTGCACATAACACACTTATCGATAAAATATAAAAAATTTTATACCTAACATAAAAATATTTGCACACAACACAAAAATTTTTGTATATATATAAATTTATGTTGTAAATATATTTCGTTAATCGAATAAGTCAATATTCTAAATATGTGATCTTTTAAAAAATTTCTTTGTTATACATCAAGATTTATGTATTGCACACCAAATTTTATGTACTATGCATATTTTGTTAATTGAGTGTCAATATTTTGGGCATGAAGTCTTTTAAAAATTTTTGTATTAGGACACCAAATTTTTTTATTATGCACCAAAATTTCTGTGTCGTATGTGCATCAGAATTTATGTATTGTGCGTATTTTGTTGGTTAAGTGTTAATGTTCTAAGCATGTGGTCCTCTTAAATTTTTTAATGTATACTAAAATTTATGCATTGTGCATTAAAATTTATGTGCTCTAGTTTTTTAAACATATATAAGAGGAGAAGAATACTAATGTGAGGAGGAAAAAAAAATAAAGAAAAGAAATTAAAAACAACAACAACAAAACGATAGTGGTGGCGACAGCAATGGCAATGACAGCAACAACAATATTAAAAAAAGCGCACAAAAAAAAGAAGAACAAGACGACAGCGATAAAGAAGGAGGAGGAGGAGAAAGGAGCAGCAAGAAGAAAGAAGTACCCACGATTTAGTTAAAAATTTAGTTTAAAAAATATTTAGATACTTATTTTTATTTTTTTCAAGTATAATTTTTACTATTTAATATATTTTTTTACATAATTTATTTTGGTCTCATTTACAAAAAATATAATAAGAGATGATATTTGATAAAATAATTAAGAGAATATATTCTATCACTAAATATTGAAAAAAAAGATTAGACGACACAAATAAAAAATTAATGTTATTAGTATATGCAAAATTTTAAGTGTATCTAAAATACTAGTATTTCAATAATTTTAACTATTAATTTTAATTATAAAAAATATATATAATATATATTAATTAAAACTAATAGTTAAAATCATAAAATGTTAGTATTCCATATACATTTAAAAAATTTTCATCGGTATATACTCCTGTTATTATTTTAGAAACGGTTTAATTTTAAAGAGAAAATAATTTCTTATAATGTACCATTTTGTTTTGAGTAACATATCAGAGGTATTTTAAGACTGAAAGAGGTATTAATGGATAATTTAGATATACATAAAAATAATAATATTTTTATAATTTAAGTATAAATACGATACTCCAAAAGTATTCTTATGTATATTTTTACTAAGATAGAAAATAATGCATTCTAATTTGTTAGGATGGTAAATTATTCATTTTAAGATAGGAAATATTTGATATAGTTTCATATCAAAAGTTGTATATATATGTGTTTATGACTAAGAAAAAAACAGGTTAAATTTTCTGCATGGTATCAGAGCATACTCTAGTACTGACAAACACAAAAGGAACCTAGGCTGCATAACCATGGCAGCAGAATAAGGAAAGAACTCTGTAAATGTACCAGAGACTTCAGGAAATGTAATCACGCAAGTGCAGCTGCGTGGAGAAAATTATGAAGAATGGGCTAGAGCCGTGAAAATATCACTTCGGACTCGGAGAAAATGGGGATTCATCGATGGAACAGAACCAGAACAAGGTGCATCATCTGATCTTGAAGATTGGTGGACAGTCCAATCCATGATTGTATCATGGATCTTGAACATGATCGAACTAAGCCTACGGTCGACCGTTGCGTATGTAGAGAACGCACGGACACTGTGGGAAGATATCAAAGAGCGGACTACGAATACAACAACTGAAGTCAGATTTGACGAGATGTAAGCAGGAAGGAATGACCATGACGGCGTATTGTGGGAAATTGAAAGTACTGTGGGGTGAATTAGCACAGTGCGAGCAAATTCCCAAATGCACGTGTGGTGGATGTAAGTGCGGGATTGGATCTCAACTTGAGAAGCGAAAGGAAGAAGAGCGGGTCCACCAATTTTTGATGGGCCTAGATGATGCGAGTTACGGAATAGTGCGGTCAAATATTCTGGCAACCGATCTTTTGCCATCGCTGAATCGTGTGTACGCAATGCTAGTCCATGAGAAGAGAGTGAAGACGATGGTTAAGGCATCAGAAGAGAGGTGATTGGTTTTGGGACTCGCAATGTAGGCAGGGAATAGGACAAAAGGACGAGGAGATCCTAGCCAAAAATCAACAATATGCTCTCACTGTGGCAAAAATGAGCATGATGTTAAAGGATGCTTTCAGATTCTAGGATATCCAAAATGGTGGGGTGATCGACCAAAGAATGAAGGAAGAGACAGTAGCAAAGGCTACGGATGACAAGGCACGTGTACTCGAGGAATTCCAGTGCGTGCACATATGGCACACACTGATGGAAGTGGTAGGCATGCTACCAACATGGAAGACACGAGACATGAGATGTTAGGATTACCAGTGAACAATGGCAAGTATTGGTAGATATGATAAAAAAGAAAAAACCAAAAGACTCCGAGAAAATGACTGGTAAGAGAATTTTTTATTTATGGATCATTGACAGAGGAGCTTCCAACCACGTGACTGGAACCCTGAAAAATTTATGTGAAAAGAAAACTATACGCAAGTGTCCTGTGTCCAGTAGATTTACAGGATGGAGAGCATGTGATAGCGTGCAAGCAAGGAATAGTGATACTTGAAGGAGGACTTGAATTGAAAAATGTTCTCTATGTACCTTAATTAAAATGCAACTTACTCTCAGTTTCTCAATTAACAGATGAAGAACACTATCTAGTATAATTCACTGATAAATTTTGTGTCATACAGGACCGCACTTCGAGGACACTGATTAGAGCGGGTGAGCGAAAGGATGAGCTCTATTGGTATCGTGGGGCACACAAGATTCAAACTTGTCATACTAGAACAAAGAATCAACTAGCACTTTGACATAAGAGACTAGGGAATCCATCACTTCAAATTGTGCAAATGCTCCGTAATGTAAGTGAAAAATATACAACCAATGAGATTTATGAAATTTGTGAAAAATCTAAGTAAACAAAAGATAAGTTTTCTTTGAGTGACTATCAAGCTTCCAATATTTTTTATTTAATCCATTGTGACTTGTGGGGACCCTATAGAACTCCCTCCTCATATGGTGCTTCGTATTTTTTAACTATTGTGGATGATTGTTCACGAGCGGTTTGGATATATTTGTTGAAAGAAAAGGTTGAGGTATCAATCCCATTGAAAAAATTTTCACTTTGGTTGAACGCCAATATAACAAATATGTTAAAATGGTGCGATCTAATAATGGAACGAAATTCATGTGTTTAAAACAATACTTCCTACAACAAGGCATTGTTCACCAATCGTCATGTGTTAATACACCTCAAAAAATGGACGAGTGGAGTGCAAACATCGACATATTCTCAATGTTGCTAGATCATTACATTTTCAAGGCAATCTTCCTATCCAGTTTTGGGGAGAATGTGTCTTAACTACTGGCTACTTAATTAATCGTATGCTATCCTCAGTATTAAAAGGCAAGACTCCGTATGAGATTTTCTATGGAACAATTCCAAGTTATGAGCACTTGCGGATTTTTGGCTCTTTGTGTTATGCTCAAAATCAGAATAGGAAACGGGACAAATTTGCCAGTCGTAGCCGAAAATGTGTGTTTGTCGGGTATCCTTTTGGACAAAAAGGATGGAAACCATTTGACTTGAAAAAAGAAGTTTTCTTTGTTTCTCATGACGTTCATTTTGTTGAAGATGTGTTTCCCTTTAAAGCAGATCAGGTTTTGGAACTAAGGATTGAAGATATTGGATCTCATGTGATAGAAATAATTGTTGAAGAAGACACACACAACGAGACCAATACTCGACACTTGAATGCCTGTGTTGGGGACTCCCTTATTGAAGAACCTATTGACTAACAAGGGGGACATGAGCTCAATGAAGAGATTGAAGAGTACATCGCTGACAATGCATCGGAACCAAGTGTAGTAGAAACAACACCGATTTCTGATCTACCACTAGTCACGATGGGCGTTCCACTTGGTCGGGTTCACCGCATGAAGACACCCTCGTCAGGTTGCATGATTTTGTCTCTGCTGCTACGATACCAATAGGCCATACCGACCAACCTCCCTCTCTATCAAAATCCTCAGGTGTGTCCTATCCTATACAAAATTTTGTGAATTATAATTCCTTTTACAAACAACACCACAGTTTTCTTGCCTCTCTCCAGACAGAACAGGAGTCTTTATTTTTCTCTCAAGCAGTTAGAGATGAGCGTTAGCACGAAGCGATGTCCCAAAAAATTCGTATACTTCAACTCAATGACACTTGGAAGCTCACAACCCTTCCTCTAGGAAAGAAAGCACATGGGTGTAAGTGGGTTTATAAAATTAAATATAACTCTGACGGGACAATAGAGAGGTTCAAAGCAAGACTGGTCATTTCGGAAAATAATCAAGTGAAAGGCTTGGATTACAATGGAACGTTTTCTCCAGTGGTAAAGATGGTAACAATTCGCACAACACTTGTAATGGCAGCAACCCAGGATTGGAAACCCCACCAAATGGATATCCACAATGCATTTCTTTATGGAGAACTTGATGAGGACGTTTACATGAAGCTTCTCCTAGTTTTCAAGTGTCTCAACAAGGACTGGTTTGTAAATTTAAAAAATCTCTCTACGGACTATGACAAGCTCCACGATGCTAGTTTGGAAAAATTTCATCTACTCTCCTTCGATATGGTTTCAAGCAATCTCCAAAGGACCATTCCTTGTTTAGCCTTCGCTTCAATAGCGTGCAATTGATAGTTTTAGTATATGTTGATGACCTTGTAATTGCAGGAAATGATGGTATTGCAATTCAATGTTTCAAAGAGTATTTACACACATGTTTTCACATGAAAGATTTAGGCCAACTGAAATACTTTTTGGGAGTTAAGGTTGCCAAATCTCCGACTAGAATCTTTCTGTGCTAAAGAAAATATGCTTTGGACATAATCACCGAAACATGACTTCTAAGTGCTAAGCCTGTAGCAACACCGTGCGAAAAGAATCATCGACTGGGGTCAGCTACAGGTTCTCTTTTATCCGATCCTAGCATATATTGTCGACTTGTTGGAAGACTGATTTATTTGTGTTTTACTCGGCCTTATCTGGCCTACAGTGTTCACATGTTGTCCCAGTTCATGCAAAATTCACACATCGCAAGCTGCTTTGCGTGTTGTGCGCTATTTAATGGGACATCGATAAGGAATTCTTCTCCCACGAGAGAATGATTTGCAACTCTATGGATGGTGTGACTCCGAGGACTAGTTGTTCACTCACTCGCAAGTCAATCACAGGCTGGTTCATCCAGCTTGGTAACTCACCAATATCTTAGAAGACTCAGAAACAATAGACAGTGTCTGCCTCCTCTCTGCTGAGGCTGAATATCGTTCAATGGCTCAGACAACAAAAGAATTGAAGTGAATTAAAGATATACTCTCCTCCCTCATCATACCCCATTCGTCTCTATTGTGACAGTCAAGCAGCTCTTCACATTGCTAAAAATTAAATTTTTCATGAGTGTCATCTTGTTCAAGATGAGATCTGATGAGATCGTGCACCAACGCCTCCTTTCATCTTATGTTCCCACTCAAACTTAGTTGGCTGACCTTTTTACTAAAACTTTTGGTGCCAAAAAGTTTAAAGTAATATTGGTCAAAGTTGGATATTAAAGACTTGCATGCTCCAAATAAGTATTAATGAATAATTTAGATATAAATAGAAATATTATATTAATAATATTTCTATAATTTAAGTATAAATACGGTACTTCAAGAGTATTCTTATCTAAATCTTTACTAGAATAAAAAAAAAAAATAAATTGTATTTTTTACGTGCGGTCAGATTTTTAAAAACCCATTGTTATAGGTAGGATAAACCAATTTTTTGGTCATTTTAAGATAGATTAAACTCTTCAAACAGTAAATGGGACAAGTTCACAAAGCGACATCAAAATAATTAAGCTAGTAATAAGTTCTTGAACATTTTAAAATGAACATAAAAAAATCTTTAGCCATCGTCTTCAAATAATGCAACTAATTAAGTAGCATTCACCTATATCTACTAACTACCACAGAATCAAAGTACACCCGTCGTAATCACCTACTACATCATCTACACCTTACAAGTACGGATTTTTTTAATGAATTGCCGTATGCACTACTTGCATCTTTTATTAACTAACATGGTCGCTGCATGCTAAAAATTAATTATTAAATTAGTTATTTGTTAAAATATAAAATATATATTAAAATAAATTAAATAATATATATTCATATATAGTATATAATAGTTAATTAATTTTTAATGCATATATAATATTTTTTTATTTTTATATTTAATTATGTTTTGATAAAATAAAAAAGGTAAATAAAAAATAATTTTTCAAACTTACTCGGAAAGAATCAAATATGACAATATATGTTAGTGTATGTTTTTAACCGTATTCTTGACTTATGTTTTGAAATGAAGTTATATACAATTGATTATTAAATAAAAAAAAAACTAGAATGCTTTATATAATCAAAAGAGACATAAATAAGATTCAAAGTGTTAGTTTGTATTTTAATATTAAGATATAGTTATAACGTATGTAATTTATTTTATATATCCCTAAATCTAACAAAAATCGAAAATTAGTATATTTGTATATTTTATATCATATCTTGCAGGGAAGGGGCAGTGCCACGTAAATTTTAACTTTTTTTTTATAAATTATATATAAATTTTAGTTTATTTTTTTTTTAATTTTAATTTTAATCTTTTTATATTAAAAAAATAAAACTTTAGTTCCTCCCTAAATTTTATGCTAGCTCCGCTTCCGATATCTTGTATTTACATTAGTGTCAATATTTTATAGCTATCAATTTAATTAAGAGTAAATATTTTTTACGATATTTGGTCATTTATACAAAAGACATAATATTTTTTTATAATTTAAAAATTCATAATCAATCTTTAACCACCCAAGTAACAAGTCTAAACTGTCTTTCTAATAAGGAGTTATTTGGTGATGTGTTATTAGGAGTTGCTTAAACTACTAACAAGACCTGCTTAAATCTATTATTTAAATAGTTGATGATAAATTAATAAGATTATTGTAAATTAATAGTGAATTATTTCTAAATTTATAAACTTTAATAATATTATTATAAAAAATAGTAATTACATTCATTTTAATTAATTAATTAATTAAATAAGACTATAATAAGAACTAAACTTAATTTTTTTTAATGAAAAAAAAATAGATATTTTGAATTTTTTATTTAATGCAAAAGTTGATGTGAAATGATTTTTTATGACAAATGAATTATAAATAAAAATTAGAATAAATTTTCTACTAGCTAGACATAATCTAAGAAAAAATATAAAGCTTCACTAGTGTAACTATCCCTATATAATGAGAGAAGATCATCACTATAGGATTGGCCAGAAACTCGTTAATCTTGTCAAAGGATATTAATCTTCCCTAATCAAGGATTAAGTTCCATTGCTTCACGTTTGTTGCTGCTAGCCTCTAGGATCCATTTTGATTTATTGTTGTTGTCAACTTCAATTTCTCTTTTTTACACATGAAATTGCTTGTGGATACACCAACCACACGCTTTTAGAGGATTCATTTTCAAGTCATATTTTCTCGTTATGTTGAAAACTTGTTCTAAATTTTGCAAATGAATTTATTTCAACCACCGTTGTTGACCATAATGTCTTCGATATAAACATACATTATTTTCCCAATTGAATCATAGAAAATAGTATATAGTCATGGCTCTCTATAAGTAGCATAAACATTTTTCTGTCTTTTTTCCTTCATATTTTTAAGTTGAAGGCATTACAGTTCATTCATAAGTGGTAGTTGCACTTGGACATTGGTTATTTTTCGCACCATCAAAAAAAAAAAAATTTTTTTTCATAGCTAGAGGTTGCATCTTCAAGCAAGTATGTCAGCGATAGGCATTATATTCATGCTTAGTGGTCACAAAATTCAAATTTATAAAATCAATAATAATAGTCTAGGTCACATTTCGAATTGTGGTCATATGCAGGAAAAGGCTACACAGGAAACCGTCGCTAACTCCTACAATGGGCACCATTTTGCAATTAAGAATAACCTTTTCTCAAATGCCACCCTTTTATATGATTAAAATGTCACGTTTATGAAGAGAGGCCTAAGAGTTTATTTCTCTAACCATTGTTTCACTCCTAACCATTTAAAGTTTAATTAATCTGTTAGTTGTTATAATTTTATCAAATTTATAATTAGATCTTTAGTTATATATTTTTTTTAAATAGGTTTTTTTTATACTATTTTTAATTTTATAATTAGATCATATTAATGTAAAACGGTTAAAATTGTTGGAATGTTAAAAAATATATCTAATTGGATTTTTGATTGTAAGTACTTTTAATTTGAAAAAAAATATCCTGTCAACTTTAATATTTTTTATATTATCAAAGATTTAATTATAAAATTAAAAACAGTGAAGAGACCTAATTAAAAGAGAATAAAATATAAAAATCTAATTACAAATTTAATGAAATTATAAAGATTAATAAAATAATTAAAGTAAAATTTAATTATTTCAAGTTTTCAGCTCTACAAATAAAATACCTTTTTGCTTACTATGCATGTATCTCTTTTATTGTTTTATTTCTTTTGCAACTCTTTTTTTCGGGTCAACTTATTACACTTGAGCCATTTCTGGCCATTGCCCTATTCCAAATGAGTGAGACCAAAGGAAATTTGTGGCATAGCAGTATAAGAATCAAATTAAAGGACCACTTTCCTAAGCATATATATAAGTTATTAAGTGACAAACGCAAAATAGTTATTCAACAAAAGTGAACCATCTTATTACCATATATAATTAGATTTGCCACTTTTATTCAATCTCACCCACTACTTGGTTCAACTCTATTTGCACAATTTTTGCTCTATAATCACAAACACCACAATTTTTTTTCCTCTCTCTTTTGAATCATAAATGGAAAATAAGCATTGTCACAGTTGAATAGGAAAGACCACTAACAAGAAAAATAAAAGCCTCTTATTGACGTATGGTAACTTAATGTAATTAATTGCAATTTGGTATAAGAAAGATATGTACTCCAACTTTTAAAGTGATGAAGATTTTTTCACCTTGGAATCTTGGTTAATCAAACTACTTATTTGATGATGAAACTAAGGTGAATTTAATTAAAGCACCGAAAATTTAGGGGTTAATTGGTTTGCATATTTTTATTTTTGATAAAAATAAAAATAAAGTATAAAAATATAATTGATTAAATATTTTAAAAATATTTTTAATGAAAATGTTTTAATAAAAAAAACACAATAAAGTTAAAAACAAATATTTTTATGTTTTAGTATTTTCAATTTTAACTTTTGAAAATATTTCTAACCCATAACACAGCATTTTTAATTTTGAGATAAAGATTGGAACTTCTATTACACCTTTTTATAAGTTTTTTTTCAACGTATCACTCATCAGTGTACTTCCATGATAGTTATTCTCCTTCTTTCTTTATCATCAATTTTTAATGTCAACTCCTCTCTTCTTTGCATGTTTTGTTATCAGGTATCTATTTTTTACTTTCAACTTATACTGATATTTCTTTAAAAAGATGAAGTATCTTGTCAATTTTTTTATTCAATTTAACCCTTTTGATCTTTTTATTTTATGCTTGGTTCTTGTATCTTTAATGGTAAATAATAGATTAACTACAACAATTTTTTAAATCGACAATCAATTAAAAAGTATCGATAAATAAACATTAAAAGAATAAATGAAAACTTCACAAAAATATTGACAAAAAAAGTTGGCTTTTTAGTTTTAAACTTTTATTTGTTAACTTTAATATTTATTTATTCATTATTTTATTAATAAATTATTTGTTAAAAAAATATGTTTATATCAACAAATTTTAATATTAATGAATTGATTTGTTAGGTACAAATCTAAAGAGTCAGTAACAAAATATTAGAATAGAATTAATTTTAGTTGTAATTTTATTTATTTATTTTAATTGATATTTTTTATAGAAAATATAAAACTAACCACATATATATATAAAATACCAAATTTTTTAAAATAGCATAATAAAATAATGATTTATTTCATATTCATATGGTATAAAAGTTAATAATTATTTTTATTATTTTTTATATTTAAAAATATTTTTTTTACAAATCAATCGGTGCTTAGTTTCAAATTTTCATGAATGCATGATCTCATTTTCATATAATTACCTACGTGGTCCACTTAGTTCACTCTTAGATTTTTAGACAAGATAATATGTTTTACTTTAAAATCACAATTGATTAGTATCACGTTAGTTGAGGTATCTTGATAAGTGAGACATATATAAAATTTGAAAATTTCTGTATTTAAAATAAAATTTAAATCATCAGTATTTTATTTGAAAGAGAATAAACTATTTTTTTTACTTAGTCACACTTAAATTAAAAATTATCTTATTATAATAGAAAATTTTATTATTATTTATTTTTTAAACAAAAATATTACTAATATCACATATATTGATGTAATTAATGCAATTTTTTTATTAAAAAATATCATTTTTAATGCATTTACAATATATTTATTAAACCAAATATCAACTTAACTATCCAGTACTATGATAGTACTGTCAAAACTTAAATGATCATGGCATGGTTGACAAATGACACAAAAATTTGTGAGAGGTGAAAACTAGAAAAGTAGTAGAGATAATATTCAATTTAGTTTCTAAAATTTAAAGTTGGATTTATTTTACCTTTTAAAATTTTAATGAATTTAAATTAAATTTCAAAATTTAATTTATAATCGTAACTCATATTAAATTTTGAGTTAATATCTGTTAATAACGTGTAAATTTATTATATTAATTTGCTGTAATTTAGATTCTATGTGATCAAAATTTATTATTGCTTTTAGAATTGCAAAATTTTTAAACTGAACTTGTTATTCATTGTATTTATAGAAATGTTCAAACGTCAATTAAATTTTTAAAAGGTCTAATAAATCTTAATCACATAGAATCTAAGCGAAAAATTCAAATTTTAGCAAGTTAGTTTGAAAATTAACATATTATTTATGAAAATTAATTCAAGAACTATCATAAATTACTACTATAAATTTTAAGAGCCAAATTGAATCAATTATAATTTTAAAAATTAATTTAAATCTAACCTCAAATTTTAAATATTAAATTGAATATTAACTCGTACATCAATAATTCCAAAAAAATTAGTTAACAAGAATAAAAACTTGTTAATAAGTAATAACTAGTACGATTGAAAAGAAATAGACCAAATGAAAAAACCATTGACCAAAATTTCTTATAATTTATTATCATGTGGACCCAAAAATTGGATGTAAATGTGATGGAAAATGCTATGCTATGGTATGCGGACAGTCACACATTGACTTTGCTTCTGATCACGAGTTTATTGTACCTTGGGAGGATCAATTGATTCTCTTTTCTTTTGTTTCTTATAATCTGCAACTCTTTTCTTAACCTTACCTCTGAATCTTTTTTGGTCCACCTATTTTGATTTGTTCTTAGATCTTTAATACCAAACTTCACAGATCTTCTTTCTTCTTTTCTCTTGGAAATTACACACTATTTTTTTTTTCATTTTTAATAATACATTTTAATACAAATTACCTTTATATTTGGTTACTGCATTAAAAATTAGGACGCTACCATGATCCAAAACAATAAAAAAAAATGCAGAAAAAGAGAGAATAGTACTCACAATTAAAAAGCAAGGTCTCAACATTTACATGGGAGTTTATTACAATTAAAACAAAAATAAAGACGACTAAATATTTGATACTATACATATTCCCATAGTACTCACAATTCTTACTTTCAAAATCCGGAACTTTCAGTGACTTACTAAGGATTAAATCTTGTGATATTCATAGACAAAACATAAATCTCATAAGTTCTAGTATTATCTTCAAAGGTTGAAATTGTAGACCTCCTATTATAAGTACACAATGACACAAAAAAAATAAAGACAATGACATTGATAAAACACTTTTTGATTTGGTAAAGTTTTTTAAAGATATTTAATTTATGTTTTTAAAAAGCAAATAAAGACTTCGAATCAATTTAAGTAAATAACTTAATTAAACTTAAAAAAAAGCTTAAAATATAATGACTTTGGATTAATTTATATTAAAAATAGTTTATAAATAAATTATTTTGGATTGGTCGAATGGTCAGATCACTCGTCTGTTTAAGTAAGTATCGGGAGTTAAAATTTCGTTAGCTAGCAGATCTTTACACGGAGTTCAGTTCCATGATAGATTAATTCTTGTCTTGTCAGAGTTGGAGAATACCATCAGCAACAAAAAAATATTTTAATAAATAAAAGTGATAAAATAGTTTATAAGAAGAGTTTAAAAGCTCTTAAATAAGTTTTCAAGAAATTAAAAACATATTTAAAAAACTGTGCCAGATAACATTAATATAATTTTTTATAAGTCAAGAATTCAAAAAAAAATAGGTATTGAAATTTCCCAAACGGATTCTTTGTACAAATCACGACATTCTCATTTTGTAATATATTTTTATTTTATTAAACCAATTTTAAAATTTATTATTCGTATTGTTCATAAAAATTATTATCTACCTTACAAAGTCCTTTACAAAATATTAAAAGAATGAACACTAGTTTTATTATGTAGAGGCCTAACAATTTTTAGATTATCAAAAGCATATAAACTATATTAAACAATCCTCGAAATAGTATTTTCGAGGATATTTGTAATTTTACCAAACAATAAAAAAGATAAAATTAAAAAATATCTAAATAGAATTGAGAAAATGCTGATATTGTTTTGCTAAAGTGAAAAATGTAAAAGATTTTAAAGATAAAAGATTAATTGAACTATAATTAGTAAGATAAGAATGTCTAATCTTTTGGATTGAAATATCTAAGTCATTAGCAAGATAGAGCTGATTTGGACGAGTATGGGTGTGTTTGACAAATTTATTAGAGAGGATAAAAGTGTTTTTAAATTTTTTGAATATTTTTTTTATGTTTGATAACTTTTTTTGTCTGACTTGAAGTAAGAAATTGTAGTTTTTACTTAATGTGTGTTTAGGTTTTTTTGTTGTGACCAACGTGTGTTTACTGTTTAGGTTTGTTGCTGGTTATTATTGGTTTTAATAATTTTTTTTATAACTTTTTTTTATCATTTTTAATACTTTCTTTTGTATTTTAATTTTTTATTAATTTTTTTATTATAATTTTGTTATAATATAAATTATTGATTTTATTAAAAAGGACAAAGTAAATAAAAAAAAGTAATCATACATAACATAACAATAGATTCATAAGTAATAAAATTTTATCGTCCAAAATAATACTAAATAAAAGAGTAATGAAAATATTAAAACAATTATAAAATATTTTTTTGTTTGATATTGTAAAATTTATTATTGTTATTCTTGTGCACTGTTTATTATTCTAATTTTTTTAAAATATGTATAAATTTTTTATAATTGTTTCTATTAGAAATAATAAATTAAATAAAAAATTAATTATAAATAATAATAAAAATATAACTAGTAAAAAGTTAGAACCTAAAATAATAATAAAAATAAAATTATTGAAAGTACTTAAAAATAGTACTAAAATATGTTATTAGTAAGATGATGACTAGCACCAGGATCAAGACACCATAAATGATCACTCAAGACAAAAGGTGCGGCAAGGTATGATTGTAGTTGATGGAATGAAGCAAAAGGTGAGGATGGTTGATTTCCAATTGACACTATAAGAAAAATGCTAAGTACCGTTGGATTTAGCGTCGCAGAGTAGTTGCGGTTATAATGGCGGATTTATCGATGAGTTAGGTGTCAAATTCGTCAGGTCAAATTATTTCCGGTGGATTTATGATTCTGACGGTAAAGTCGCCAGTAATAATTGAAGGAAAAACAAGAAAAAAATTGGCGTATCGCAGAAAAAATCTGACGGTAAATCCATTTAGTGAAAGACTTTGTTTTGGCGACCCGTAATACATTACTGTCAAATTTTTCTGACGATAAAATCGACGGTAACTGTGCCATAAATTTAAAGCACGAATCCTATTCCCTCTCATTAGAATTTGTCTCTCTCTCTAACCCTCTCGCCTGCCCCTCTCTCTACCCCTTTCATATACCCGGCATCCCCTCCTCTCCGGGAGCCACTCCTTGTCATTTTCGTCGCTACCATTGTAGTTGTTGGATTCTGAACGAGCTACTACTGCTACTGTTGCTGCTGTGAACACTGCTGCTTATGCCGCTGTCTATATCGCTGTTTTTACTGTCGTCTACGCCGCTTCTTTTTCTCAGCTCTGGTGCTCTACTTCAGATAATGCTTCTAAACTTAGGATTTTCTAAAATTCTGATTTGTTGATATAATTTATTTGCTGTTTTGAGACTTCTGATTATTGTTGATTATTTAGTTATGAACTTAGGGTACTGAACTTGTTTTGAACTTAGGATTTTCTAAAATTTTGAACTTAAGGTACTGAACTAATTTTAATTTCAATTTTGGTTAGAACATGTTTTATTTGTGTTCCTTATTTAGTTCTAAACTTAGGATATTGAACTTGTTTTGAACTTAGGATTTTTTAAAATGTTGAACTTAGGTTACTGAATTTGTTTAATTTCAATTTTAGTTAGAACATATTCTGATTTGTGTTTCTTATTTACTTTTTATTTGTTCTGATTCTAATTAAAACATGTTTTTATTATTGTTGATTTGTTTTGAACTAGTTATTATAATTTATAAGGTTGATTTGTTGTTCTAAATGTCTGATTATTGTTACTTTGTGTTGATTATTATTGATTTGTTCTCTTTGTTTGGTTTAGATTAAAGACTCGGATAAAAAGTCACATTAATTTTTAACATGTTTAAGAGTGAAAATGAGAGTAAATTAAAAAAAATCAAATATGAGATCATTTTTAAATGATTTATAGATGATTTTTTATTTGCATACGGATAAAATTATACTTGTAGTAATATATATTACTAAATATTTGTGAAGTTGGAATGTGCATTTACCTGTTTTGTCTTATTTGATTTCAACAGATAATATATTTCTTTAACTAAGTTTAACGTAGTTTATTTTGATTAAGCATTTTGAATAATGTTGGAAATATGTTTAGTACATTTTTAATTAGTATGCTCTTTGCAGATATGACGACAGGTAGAGGTATTGCGGATCAGCCTAGTAGACGTGGTCGTAGTCGTAGTCATGGTAGAGGGAGAGTTTCTGCCGGTACCCCTAAAAATTCTGGATACTCTCCCTCTAATCCGACTACCCTGTTGATGTCACAGGTTATAGGTGCATCGGAACAGCTGTTCATCATGGTGTCTAACCCCAACTACGTCCCTGCATCTACGATGACGATGCCGCCTCCATCCGCTCAGCATCCCACTGTCTCGACGAGGTCGCCTCCAACGACGGACACTGCGGCACCGGAATCCTCTCATAGAAGCCAGCCAGTCGATGCCCCTCCAACACCTTTCGTCGTACGGTTGACGATCTAGCCTGATAGCGGAACGACATAAGTACTATTTTAAGTCTTTATATGCTAAAAATGCTTGATATATCCTGATTATTGATTCAAGTACACCCACACTGAAGAAAAACAAAGAGAGATTTGCTGATCAGCTGTCTGTGAATCATTATGTGAGTAAACATCGGATCTTTTGATATAAAATTTTCAATTAACTGTACAGATGTCGTCCTAATCATAATAACGTGTTACACAAGAGTCCTACATGCAGAGACTGGAAGCCGCAACTCATTAATCTCAGCAAAGTGGGGAGGACGTCAGTGGCTCTGCTGCTTCAGTTGTCGATTCCGATGCGGTTTGTTGCGAGACCGCCTCAGCGCCGTACAAGAATAACGTACGGGTTGGGGTCGTTCTTTGCCAGCAGCCTCCGCACCTCCACATTGAGGCCATCGTCCACCTCTACCACCAGTCAAGCCGTTGATCTCGGGAAAGGCATTGATTTGAGGTTGTAAGTGTAGGAGTTCACCTGGAGGCTTCATGAACAGGCTTAGAAGCTGACCGAGACTTGGGAGAGATATCAGGAGATCCTCACATGCATGACGGACACGGATGACCTTTGGCTGGAGTGGAGGGAGCAGTTGGAGCGACTTCAGTGGATAGAGCAACAGATGACGCTGTACTAGGCTCAGATGTGCGCCGGTGGTAGCGGCATTGTTGGTGGCAGCGGTGCTGCTAGTAGGACACAGACATCACCATCTTCTCTGTCACCTCAGCAGGACCACGGGAATGACGACGACGACGACTACCAGGATCTTTAGTGATTAGGCCTTTGTTTTACTGTTTCATTGCATTTGATTTATTTGAATTTTAATTTATTTGAATATTTGATATTTAATATTACATAATTGATTTCTATTATTTATAATTTGACCACAAATTATGTGAAAAATAAATTAAAAAAATATTTTAAAAAATTGTCACAATATTTAAAAAAAAATTGACATTACCATCTGAAGGGCATAATCCAACGGTAATAATGTGAAAAACAAGATATTGTAGTGCCAATGTTACTTTCAGAAAAATTCGTCAGTAACTAAATAATTTTTTGGGTAGGTAATCTATTGCAGAATTATCGTCAGACAAAAAAAACTGATGGTAACTAGTTAGGGGCGAGTTTTATACTGTCGGTAATTAACTTATCATTGGATTTTATTCATTTTTTTACAGTAATTTCGACACTACTCAACATTTTTCTTGTAGTGTAAAAAAGATGGTAAGGATAAACCAGAAGAAGAATTACTTTCATAATTGTGATCAAACCTGAAGAAACATTATAAAATAGTGTGATTAGGACGATTACAAATTTAATAGAATTGGCAATTGCCAAGTTGTCAGGAGCTTCTTCCTCATCTGAAGAACTACCACTGAGTTCCTCTTCGTCCTCAAAACCTTGACCAAGATTTCTTGAGTTCGAGAAAAAAGACTAAGCAAGATTGGCTTGAGCAAGAGAGAGTGAGGCTTGTTTGAATTTTTTTCAATTGTGTCCCCATGAGAGAGAAGAAAATTCTCAACCTCACTAATGCTGAATAATTTGGTTTTGCCTGAACAAATGTGATATAGCTTGAAAATTCTTTTTCACATATGGCTTCGACGTTATCATCATTGCTAAGATCATAACTAATAGCGATGAGAGAATAGGTTTAATTATTCTGTTAATCCCTATAATTTTACGAAATTTTTAATTAGGTTTTTATTTTTTTTTAATTGAGTCTTTGCACCAATTTTTTTTAATTGGGTCTCTATATTTTTTTTCCTTTTATTTAGGTCCCTATACTAATTTTTTTTTTTTAGTTGGGTCCCTATAAAATTAAGCCAATTACTACTAAAAGGGACTTAATTGAAAAAAAAATAGTACAGGGACCCAATTAAAAAGAAAAAAAGTATAGAGACCTAATTGAAAATTTTACGAAACTATAGGGACCAACAGAGTAATTAAACCGAAAAAATATACCAAATTCTTGATTTGGGACAAATAATGCGATTGATATTTTTTGTTCTTGATGAATTTCAATTAATTTTGAAGTTGTTTGATATTGAACATTATAGTTTTGGCAAGGTAATTCTGCAACTGCTGCCAAATTTCCAAAGCACTTGAACAATGAATAATGCGATTTTTGAAGGAGGGATTGACAAAGGCAAGGATCCACGAGCTTAAGTTGTAGTCTTGTTACATTCGTTCAGAAAGATGAAGAAGATGGTTGAAAGTATAATACCCACACTTAATTGGCTCTAAGATCACTCATTCATATAAATAACGCTATCATATTTTTAATCTTTCAAACTCACCAACACTCATAATAATAAGAAGGGGTTAAGTATTATTTTCGTCCTTAATGTTTTGGGTCAAAATCAAAATCGTCTCCGACTTTTTTTCGTTATTAAAATCATCCTCAACGTTAAAAAATGCTTTAAAATATCCTTTCTCGAATTCTTGGAACAAAATATCCTCATCATCATAAAAAAAAAAGAAAACACGGGAGGGGGCAAGGGAGAGGGGAGAAGGGAAAAGGGGAAGGGCGAGGGGGCAGGGGAGAAGGGAAATATCCTAAGCTTATATTAGTTTTGGTTGCTTGAGGACAAGCAACAGTTTAAGTTTGGTACGGTGATGCGTGAGCATCTTGTCTATCTTTTCCTAATGAATTTGTACTTAAATTGTTGAGTTTAATTAAGAATTAATTATATTTTAGCCACTATAGATGCTATTTTGAGTTTTGGACAATTTTATTTATTTTAGGTAGCATTTGACGGAATTTGACGGAATTTCTGCAGCACAAGAATCAAAGGAGATAGCGGCGAGAAGCGACGCGCAAGCGTGCCTGATGCGTGCGCGTGATTTGGAGGTATCCACGGCGACGCGTGCGCGTGACTGACGCGTACGCGTGATTTGAAGATTTGCTCAGCGACGCGTACGCGTGACCAACGCGTCCGCGTGACTTGCGAAGAAGACCAGCGACGCGTACACGTGACATGCGCCACGTGCAGAAAACGCAGAAAACGTTGATGTGTGATTTCTGGGCCCCATTTTAGCACCCAAGTTAGGCGCAGATCCAGTGAAGACAAGTGGTCCCCACGTTACAAGACGCAAAGTAGTTAGTTAATTCTGATTTAAATTCAAATTTGATTTTAAAATAGGAAAAGATATTATCTTAATTTTAAAATATTAGATTTTAAATTAATTAGGATTAGTTATAAAAAGGGAGACTTCTCTTCTATTAGGTACATTACATTAGGGGGATTCCATTAGGGAACTCCATACAAATTTACATCTCACATTCCATGAGCAACTAATCCTCCATTGTTAAGGTTAGGAGCTCTGTCTATTTGTATGGATTGATTTTATTGCTTTTTCTATTTTAGTTTATGTTTTGGATTTTTATTTAAGGATTGTTTTCGCTCTTTATTTTATGAATTTGGGTGGAACGGAAGTATGACCATCTTTCTATTTGAGTTCTTGTAAAATTTGGAAAAGCTCTTTACTTGAACAACAGCTTGAAAACAATTTTTCCTAAATTTTAATTATCTGGAATTAACGGGATACGTGACATATAATCCTTTTATTTTTTGGTAATTAGAGTTTCTGTGGCATATAAACTGGAATTTGATCATGTAGCTTCTAATTGGAATTAATTGACCAAGGAATTCGCAGTTAATGAATTTTAGAGGAGACTAGAAAGGTCTAAGGAATTAGGGTCTAGTCACATATAGTTTGCCATAAATTAAATCCTACATAATTAAAATAGTTAGTAAGAAAAGTAAATCCGGAAAAATAGATAATTCTGAAACCTTAACTGTTTTCTTCATATTTTATTCCCAATTTATTTATCTGTCTGTCTTTGATATTTTGAATTTACACTTAAATCTTTTGAACATCTCAAAACCAATTTCTGCTTGCCTAACTAAACCAATCAATCAATCATTGTTGCTTGATCCATCAATTCTCGTGGGATCGACCCTTACTCACGTAAGGTATTACTTGGTACGACCTGGTGCACTTGCCTGTAAATTTGTGGGTTGTAAAATACCGCATCAAGTTTTTGACGCCGTTACCGAAAATTGACTGTGATTGACAACTATTAGTTGTTTGATTACTTAGATTAGGCGTTTTATTTTTAATTTTATTTAAAATTTGCTTTAAATATTTTTGAAAAAAAATTAATAAAATTTTTAATTTTAATTTTTCTTATTTCACTATTTATTTATTTTTTTCCTTTTTTCCGTTTTTGTTTTTCGCCTTCGTTTCCCTGTTTTCTTTTTTTTTTATTATTTTACTTCTTTTTAATTTTTTTCCTTTCTCTAAAAAAATATTAGTACTAATATTTTTTTAAATTTCTGAAATTAAGTTTGGTGTTCCTTAGTTGTTTTTATTTTTTTTAGTTTAAATCTCCTTTATATTCTTTCTTCTTTGCTTGGTTGTCAACCACATGGTGCGTTTAATCCTGTTTGGTGTTTTATGCTAAGGAAAAATAATGGAAAAAGATCACGTGGGTTACTACTTACACCCAAGTAGTGATTCATACTATGGTGGATGGAGGAACTATCCAAATTTTGGTTGGCAAAGTCAAAACCAAAGAAACTTCAATGCTCCATATTTCAACTACCAAGAACCATCATCTTTCTACCCATGTCAAGAGCCACCATCAGATATTGAAGCTTCTCACAGAAGAAGAATCCCAATAATGATCCGTATTCTAAGACATACAATCAGGGGTGGAGAAATCACCCAAATTTTGGGTGGAGAGACCAACCTCAGAGACCTCAGAATTTCAACAATAATTCTCAGGACAGTTTTCAATAGAACAATTACAATAACTGCCAATTTTAGTCTCAACAGCAACAATTAACTCAGCAGGCAAACTCTAAATCCCAAGAAGATCCTAATTGGGAGATGATGATGAGTTTTATGCAGGAAACCAGAGCCTCCATTAGAAACTTAGAAATACAAATGGGCCAAATGAGCAAGCAATTACTTGAGAGATCTGCAAGTACATTTTCAAGTGATATAGTGGTGAACCCAAGAGAAGACTGCACGGTTATTCAGTTGAGCGGTGGTAAAGTAGTTGGCTCTGAGACCAAGGTCAATGAAGAGTTAGTTGAACAAGAAAGCTACCAAGAGGAAGAGATGAAAATTGAGGAAGCTTGCAAAGAGATAGAAGAATTCAAAGGAGAGCACAAGGGAGTGGAGCTTGCAAGACCACTTCCAAAGTCATCACCATCCAATACAACATTTAAGTGGGTAAAATTCCTATCCTTAACCTGTACTTTCCCACTTGAATATGGGCTACTAGAGACGGATGGTCAACTTAGAGCTCTTTGTGGCATTAAGAGTAAGAGGAAGATGGTTAGTGGCAAGAGATGTCAAGCAAGGTTCAGTATGATTGCATGCTCCAAATTAAAGTGCAAGGATTGGTGTAGAGCTAATTTGAATGGGTCTAGAAAGTTGTTTGGATGTCTCTGTGAGAATTCAGATTGCTTGCCACCCGGTGGGAACAATGGTGATCCACAAGAAGACGGGTGTAAAAGTAAGGTTTGGGACCCTGGAATTCATTTCCACAATCAACACTCATGGGGCCCTGTCACTTGCTTCAACTTGCTCAAAGGCGTTATGCGCCTAGTTTGGGATTCCAGTAGCCATTGGAATTACAAATATTGGTGGAGATTCCTAGATCAGTACAAGCACAAGCCACCATGACAAGGAGCTCACCACATGTCCAACTTAAGGACTTTAACTAAAAGTGCTTGGTGGGAGACAACCCACCGTGGTATGATCATTCCTTTTCATTCTTAGTTATTTTTTCGTAGTAGTAGTTTTCTCACTTATTTGATTTTTATTGAGTTCTTACTAATTTTCTGATCATGCAGCTATTTTAGAACAGGAACCGGATATTAAAAAAAAGAGAAAGAAAAGAGCACACGACGCGCAAGCGTTGCTGATGCGTACGCGTCAGAGGGATGTGTGTGAAAAATAAATTTGACAAAGAGTTGCGCAGGAGTGGCGCTAGAATGGAGCCTTTCGCACAAACGATCCCACGCGTTCGCGTCGTTTGTGATTTTTGCCATTCACGCGAGCGTGTCACCGACGCGAATGCGTGACCTGCAAATTCAACGCAAAAGAGTATTTGGGCAAATTCAACGTAATTTGATCATGTAGCTTCTAATTGGAATTAATTGACCAAGGAATTCGCAGTTAATGAATTTTAGAGGAGACTAGAAAGGTCTAAGGAATTAGGGTCTAGTCACATATAGTTTGCCATAAATTAAATCCTACATAATTAAAATAGTTAGTAAGAAAAGTAAATCCGGAAAAATAGATAACTCTGAAACATTAACTGTTTTCTCCATATTTTATTTCCAATTTATTTATCTGCCTGTCTTTGATATTCTGAATTTACACTTAAACATTTTGAACATCTCAAAACCAATTTCTGCTTGCCTAACTAAGCCAGTCAATCAATCATTGTTGCTTGATCCATCAATCCTCGTGGGATCGACCCTTACTCACGTAAGGTATTACTTGGTACGACCCGGTGCACTTGCCGGTAAGTTTGTGAGTTGTAAAATACCGCATCAGACGACGGCGGTGAAGCTTGGAGTCACCGTCGTTGTGGCCGTCGTCGTTGGGGATTGCAAGGGACAGAAGAGACCCGAGCCACTGCCACCGCCTCTGCTGCGCCGCCTCATCTGCATCACTTTTTGCTTCTGCATCTTGTTTCTGCTTTCTTGCTTTCCTTCTTTCTTGTTTCTGCTTTCTAGCTTTCTATTTCTGCTTCTTGGTTTAGTGTTGTTGCTGTTATTTGGTGTTCTTGGTGTTGGTGTTGGTGGTGGGGTTGGTGTTGGTGTTGGTGTTGGTGCTGGTGGTGGTTGTGGTGGTAATGTTGGTGACAGTGGAGGTGGTGGGGTGAGGAAGGTGAAGAGGAGAATGATGATGATGAGGGTATTTTGGTCCAAGAATTTGGGAAAGGATGATTTTAAAGTATTTTTGAACATTGAGGATAATTTTAATAAAGAGAAAAGGTCGGGGACGATTTTGATTTTGACCCAAAACGTTAGGAATGAAAACAATACTTAACCCTAATAAGAAGAGAATTTCTAATATTTCAAAACATATTCATTCATTTATGAAACACACACAATACACAAAGCATATGTACCTTTATATAGGCAATGCTTCCTACTAAAATAATAATTTATGAACCACAAATTAATTTTGTAATGGCCACCATTTCATGAGTTGGCTTCATGAATCTTCCTTCAACTTGTGCTAGAAATTAAACACAACTTGCATTCATGTAGTTTTCATAATCTTCTAATTTAGGTTGTTTGGCTTTCAATTTCAATTCAATTTGATTTTGAATTTTTTCAATGTTGTAGTATATTGTAGTTGTACTACTCTCTTGAATATTCTTTAAAAATCTTCTATCTTCCAATATGTTAGCTTCTAGCAAAATCAAACAAATTGATGATTATTGTATTCAACTCAAACTTTGCTTCTTTAATTCTTTGACCATTTTGACTTCAACACTTTTCATGAAGATTCTAATAATGCAAATTGATTTATAATTAATAACATTGCCTCCCTTAAATCAAGCTTGCAGAATTAATTATTTTAAGCATCTTTTTCATCTTGTAAAATAACTCTGTCTTCAACGGTTTTGTAAATATATCTGCAACTTGTTCTTCAATTGGACAATACTCGATCACAACTTCTTTCTCAATTACCAACTCTCTGATTTTATGAACCCAAATATCAATATGCTTTGACTTTTTATGGAATACTGAATTTTTGTAAAGTGCAATAGCAGACTTGTTATCGCAAAATATTGTTGTTGGAGTACTTTGTTTCTCATTCAATTCCTCAAGAATTCTTCTTAGCCAAACTGCTTGCGTTGCACAACTTGTTGCTGCTATATATTCTGCTTCTGCTGTAGAGAGAGCAACTACTGGTTGTTTCTTTGAAGACCATGAAATTGCACCAGAACCAAGATAAAATACAAACCCTGAAGTACTTTTTCTTGTTTCTATATCTCCAGCCCAACCACTACCCGTGTAACCAACAAGATTTACTTCATTAGTATTTTTATAATAAATACAACCATTTAAAGTACCTTTGATATATCGAAGAATTCTTTTTGTCGCTTGCAAATGGGTGGTATAAGGCTCCTCCATAAATTTGCTAAACAAACTAACTCCAAATACAATATCTGGTCTGGTTGTAGTTAAGTATCTCAGACTTTCAATTAAGCTTTTGTAATATGTAGGATTTACTGCTCTTCCTTTATCCTCTCTCAGTAACTTGAACTTCTCTTCGACTGGAGTAGGAACTAGCTTTGAATGTTCCATTTGAAATTTCTTCAAAATATCATTTGCATATTTCTTCTGAGAAATGAAAATTCCATCATCTCTTTGAACCACTTCAATGCCAAAAAGTAAGACATCAAACCCATATCTGTAATTTCAAAGTGCTTTATCATAGCCTCCCTGAATTTTGCAATTATCTTCAAATTATTGCCAGTAAAGATTAAATCATCAACATAAAGACACACGATCAAGATATCTTCAGGTTCAACGAACTTGATATAAAGTGTATGCTCAAATGGACATCTTTTGAAACCATTCTGAGTAAAATAAGAATTAATCTTCTTGTACCACGCTCTTGGTGCTTGCTTTAACCCGTACAAGGCTTTCTTCAACTTGTAAACTTACCTTCTTTTCCAAGAACTTCATATCCTGCAGGTTGCTCAACATATACTTCTTCTTCTAAAGTGCCATTTAGAAATGCAGACTTAACATCCATTTGATATATCTTCCACTTATTTTGAGTCGAGAGTGAAATAATCATACGAATAGTGTCTAATCTTGCAACAGGAGCAAATACTTCAAAATAATCGATACCTGACTTTTGTTTGTATCCCTTAGCAATTAATCTTGCTTTGAAATGATCAACTTCACCACTAGGTTTGTACTTAGTCTTGTAAACCCACTTTACTCCAATTGGATTCTTATCTGCTGGTAAATCTGTCAGCTCCCATGTGCCATTCTTCTCAATGGCATGAATCTCCTCGTCCATTGCTTTCTTCCAATTATTGTCTTTAGAGGCTTCTTTAAATTTCAACGGCTCACAATATGAAAATAGAGCAAAATTTATGATTTCTTCATCGGATGGATCGTTGTCATTTCCAACTTCATAATCTGCTAATCTAGCAGGTGGTATCCGCTCTTTTTGAGGTCTTCTAGATGATTCTGGTTGTTCGGTTGCATCTGGTTGTCTTTCTTCTTCATCATCACATGTATTTGAAATTACCATCGACTACTTTTCTGTCTTTGTGTCCCAGTCCCACATGGCTTTCTCGTCAAACGTCACGTCTCTGCTGATGATTACTTTCATTGTTTCTCGATTGTATAACTTGTATGCTTTTGAGTCTGTGCTATAGCTGATAAAGATACACTTATCGCCTTTGTCATCTAACTTCTTTCTTAATTGATCTGGTACGTGGGCATAAGTTATACACCCAAAGACTCTAAAATGATGAATGGAAGGCCGCTTTCCACTCCAAGCTTCCTCTGGAGTTTTATCATGAACACTCTTCATTGGACACCTGTTTAAAATATGAACTGTCGTTGCGAATGCTTCTGCCAAAAACTCTTTAGGCATTTGTTTTGACTTAAGCATGCATCTGACCATATCCATGATGGTTCTATTCTTTCTTTCAGTAACTCCATTTTGTTGAGGAGTGTATCTAGTTGTTAGTTGGTGTTGAATTTCATGTTGTTTAAAGTAATCTGTTTACACGCAAGATATTCTATTCCTCTGTCTGTTCTGAGAATTTTGATTTTATAGCCACTTTGTTTTTCGACAAATGCCTTGAATGTCTTAAAGACATCACATGCTTATGATTTCTGCTTAAGAAAGTATACCCATGTATATCTACTAAAATTATCAATAAAAGTGATAAAGTATCTACTACCACCATTACTTGGAACTTCTACAAAATAGAGATCTGAATGCATAATTTCAAGTAATCTTCTAGCTCCCTATGACTTTTCTGTAGGGAATGGATCTCTATGTTTCTTTCCTAGTTGACAAATCTTACAAACACACTTGGCAATATGAATCCGTGGTAGATCAGAAACAAGTCCTTTTCTTGGCAGGTAGTTCAGGCCAGAAAAATAAAAATGTCCAAATCGCATATGTCACAGTCAGTTATCATCAAGTATCACAAACTCATGCAAGAGGGATTAACATGTTGAATTTTTACGGAAATATTTTGTTTGAAGTCATCTTTACTTTATCTATGAACCTTCCATTATTATCAAACACAGTACAATATCCATGATAAATTATCATCTTATATCCCTTCTCAGATAATTGTCTCATACTCAGTAAATTGTAACCAAGTTCAGGAGCATAGAAAATATCAGAAATATAACTCAGAGATCCATCTTTCAATCTAATTGGTATGTGCCCTTTTTCTTCAATAAGGATCTTTGTACTATTACCAAACTTCAATAATAGTTTAATTGAATCATCTAGAGAAGAAAATAACTGTTTCCTACCAGACATATGATTACTGCAAGTATTATCTAAGTACCATATATTTTCATCTTCAGCACATGAATTACTTGTAAAAAATAAAGTTTGAGTACCCGGATTATCATTAGTTTTTTTATGCTGATTTTTTGCAACGTGTGCTTGATTGTTATTTACCATTTTGAATTTGTAATATGCTACTTTGTATCCATACTTTCCACAATGAAAGCAGTTAAAATTAGTTTTTTCTTGGTAAAAATTGTCTCGACCTCTTCCTCGATTGACAGGCCTGAAATTTGTTCCACCTCTTCTTTGATAAGGTGGTGTAAAATTATTGTAACTTCCTTGGTTGCAATTACCACGACCTCTACCTCTGAAACTTCCTCTGCCTCTACTTTAAAAATTAAAACTACGACCTCGTCCTTCTTGTGTACGGCTTGATTCTGCAACATTGTTTAAATTCACTCGACTTTTCAAGGCTTCCTCAGTTGATTTTTCTGACTTCTCCAGTATTTTGCTGATGTATCTTTCCATGGTTCTTTGCAACTCTGCAATCATCATGGTGTCCATATCGTGGGACTCTAGTATCGTAGTTACTACATGATCATACTTCATCGGCATGGTGCGTAGAATTTTCTCCACCACTTTGCTATCGGGCATATCTTCTCCATAGACTCTCATCTTATTGACAAGATCTGTAACACGAGTAAAATATTGCTCAACAATTTCTGAGCTAGATATCTCGTACCTTTCATATTCTCATCTCAAAGACTGTAACTTTGCTTTCTGAGCTTTATCTATGCGTTTGTATGATGCCTTCAATGTGTTCCATGCTTCTTTTGCACTTTTAACATTTTCTATTTTTTCAAATACCATATAATCTACTCCTTGATGAATTTAAGATAACGCCAATTGATCTCTCTTCTGTTGGGCAACATCTGCTCCTTTTTGCAAACTCGGTTCAATGAAATTTCACAGGTTCTGGGCTTTTAAATGGGTAGACATCAAAGTCTCCCAATAACTATAATCAAGTTTTCCATCTAACATGGGACCAGGCCACATAATATTGAAAGTGTTTGTCATACTGACTCTATGAATAAACAACTATGTGAGAACTCTCTCACACCTTACAAACTCTCAAACACCAGGTGCTGTATTAACCAGCTCTGATACCAAATGAAAGTATAATACCCACACTTAATTGGCTCTAAGATCACTCATTCATATAAACAACGCTATCATATTTTCAATCTCTCAAACTCACCAACACTCATAATAATGTGAAGAGAATTTCTAATATTTCGAAACATATTCATTCATTTATGGAACACACACAAAACATATGTGCCTTTATATAGGCAATGCTTCCTACTAAAATAATAATTTAAGAACCACAAATCAATATTGGCCACCATTTCATGAGTTAGCTTCATGAATCTTCCTTCAACTTGTGCTAGAAACACAAATTGCATTCATGTCGTTTTCATAATCTTTTAATTTAGGTTGCTTGACTTTCAATTTCAATTCAATTTGATTTTGAATTTCTTTAATGTTGTAGTATATTATAGTTGTACTACTTTCTTGAATATTCTTGAAAAATCTTTAATCTTCCAATATGTTAGCTTCTAGCAAAATCAAACAAATGAATGATTATTATATTTAATTCAAACTTTGTTTCTTTAATTCTTTGATCATTTTGACTTCAACATTTTTCATGAAGATTCTAATGATATAAATTGATTTATAATTAATAACAATGGTTTCTTGGATTACAAGAAACAGAAATAGAAAACAAAGAGCATATATGAGAATCTGAATTGAAAAATAATACAAATATGTTTATTTAATTAAAAAATTAAAATAATAAGAGTACATTTATTGAGCAGCTTTCTTGATAATGATCTCTTAAACAGCTTCAATCTCGTTCATATATATATAGAATTCCTCTCCTCATAAACCGTGGCAGCCTACAAGAGTTTATGAGTTTAAAAAATACTTCATAAACCGTGGCTGACTAAAAGGTTTTTTGCTCATATTATTTCGTACATAAACCGTAATGAACTCCCATAATTTACCTTCAAACTTTTTTCTAGATAAATCGTTGTAGGCTGGTACGGGTTACATGTAATTTAAAAATCGTGGTTAGTTCCCACGGATTACATAATAATAAAAATGTACATGCATATAAGTCTTTTTTAATTGTTAAAATCACGTAAAGATTTCTTATATTTATTTTATTTCAGTACATTGTCCTGAATTGCATGTATTCTATTATTTTATCACACCTTGTTTACGTATTGTTTCAACTTCAAAATAAGCAAAAAACTTACAAAGTTTTATAATCTACTTATTTTCATAGGCATAACCAAACATAAACTTAAATATATGAAAAGTATTTTTTTAATTAAAATTAAGTGCTTTTGTTTTTGTACATAAAGAGAAGCAAATTAAGGTAGCCCTAAAAGTTGAATGAGGAAAATGGTGAGACATAAATGAATGCTCAATCTTTATCACAATAAATTAGATGTGTATCCTTACGAATACCGTACGTACACAAAAATGAAATGTCAAATTGATAGCAATAGCAGCATGCTGTGTCCCACTCACTCCTCCAACGAAGCCTTAGCCACTAATTGCTTTCACGCCTAAAAATACATCTCCACCTAATGTTCTTCTAACATGTATCATTGTTTGTTAGCATATCCCAATTATAATACTTGCATTGGAACTTGGAACTATAATTGTGGTATGTAGCCATTTTTTTTAAGGATAATATATTGAATAAAGAACTAACTCGGTCTTTCTTCATTTTTTGCAAAGGATAATGCATTCTTTAAAAAAAAATTGATTTATAACCTTGTTTTATTTTAGAACAAATGAATTATTTATTGAGCTATACTACACGTACAAGTTTTTTTTTTTTTTATTTACAAGTCTTACAAGTTGGACTAAATCTAACAAAAACTACATTCACTCACTGGAGCGAGATAATACGCGCGTCACTCAACCGTTTCCAAAGCACACTCTCACTTGTCATTATGGAATCTTCTTCTCTGCGTTCCTCCTTCTCCTCCGCCTCTTCCTTTTTTCCCTTTTTCTTTGTTTTTCTCCTCCTTTTTCTTCGCGTGTTTCATCTTCATCGTTGTTTTTTTTATTACTGTTGTTGTTGCTGCATTTTTTTCTCCTCCTCTTTCTATTGATTTTGCAACATTGTGTATTTTTTTTATTTGTTTGATTTTTTCCCAAGAAAAATTATAAGAAAACAAAATAAGAAAATGAGGAAGAAGAAGCAGTAGAAGATGAGGAGAAGGAAGAGGAAGAATTTTGAATTATGTAGAACTTATCAGAATAAAAATACACTAAAAAATTCTTAAAATACACCCATATATCTTTGTGTTCCAAATTTGCTACAAATATAAAAATTATTTTCTCTAATGCTGCATTTTTTTCTTTTTCTTTTTTTTTATTTCTTTCTTTCTTTTAGTTAAATGAATGTAAGTTCATCCTCTTCTAAGTAATTTTGTAGCATTATGTATTTTTTCTTCTTCTTTGTTTTATTTTTTTGTTTTTATTCTTATTAAGAGAATAAAATAAAAAAAAGCTTGAGAAGGTAAAATAAAAAGAAAAAGATGAATAAGAAAAGAAGAAGAAGAAGAAGAAGATGGTGATGATGATAAAAAAGAAGTAGTAGAAGATGAGGAGGAGGAAGAGGAAGAGTTTTGAATTATGCAGAACTTATCAGAATAAAAATACACCCAAAAATTCTTAAAATACACTCAAATATCTTTGTGTTACACCAAAATTTGCTGTAAATATAGAAAAATATTTTCTCTGATATTGTATTTTTTCCTTCTTTTTTTGTTTCTTTCTTTCTTTTAGTTAAATGAATGTAAGTTCATCTTTCTCCAAGTAATTTTGTAGCATTATGTTTTTTGTTTTTATTCTTGTTAATAGAGTAAAACAAGAAGAAACTTGAAAAGGTAAAACAAAAAGGAAAAGATGAATAAGAAAAAAAGAAGAAGAAGATGGTGATGATGATAAAAAAAGAAGCAGTAGAAGACGAGGAGGAGGAAGAAGAAGAGTTTTTAATTATGCAGAACTTATTAGAATAAAAATACACCTAAAAATTCTTAAAATACACCCAAATATTTTCGTGTTACACCCAAATATCTTCATGCTACACCCAAATTTGCTGCAAATACAAAAATATTTTCTCTAATACTATATTTTTTCTTTTGAATTGAACCACACTTCAGCCACTTAATTAGATTCAAAACAATAATCAATTTCGTTCTGATTTAATTGACAATCTAAACCTGAATTATTTATTATCTTCAACAATGAGACAACTGATGATGGAGGAGAAAGAGAAAAAGAAAAGATGAGAAAAAATTCCAATAAAAAAAGAAGAAAGAAGAGGAGGAGGAGAAAGAGGTGGTGTTGATGACAACGATAACGAGTGAGAAAAATTACGAAGAAGAAGAAGAGTCACGAAAAAAAACGTAAAAATACGTGAATATAAATGACTTATATAACTTGTATGAAAAAAATGCTTATACGTATGTGGAGAATAATTCTTATTTATTAAAAGGTTTGTTAAATAATAACATATACAAATTGATTTTGTAAGAATTTTATTTGTAATCTATAGACAATTTTAAATCCTTACAATATTCTTTTCAATAATAGGATTAATTAATATTATCATTTTTTTATTTTTATTATTATTATTTTTATCTCTATTATTTCTGCTGTGCAATTAAATTTCTATAAACTATTAATAAGTTTATTTTTAAAAAATTTTTGCATTGATAATGGTTAAGAGAAAAAGATCATTGGAAGTGATCGATATCGCATAAAAAAAAAGCAATTCCAGTATAAATAATTTTCAAAAAAAATATTAAATAAGAAATAAGAGAATATATTAAGAAAATATCGATAATGTTGTGAGGGTTTAAAATTCTTATACATTACAAATAACCCTCTTCCAAGATTAATTTATGTTATTATTTGACAAATTTTTAACAAAAATGTGTATTTTTTTAAAATAAAAAGGTTGGAAGTCTCTTTATTTAAATATATTTTTTTAATATTTTGAAAATTGACTTTATTTTATTTGAGAACCATTTTTTTTAATCGACAATAATTAGCTAAAGACCACTAATTATTATTTATTATAATTTTTATTGTAGACAAATTAATTTTTAAAAATTTGAAAAATTATCTCTAATATTTTAAAATAGTAAACAAATTAATTTCAATAAAACAAAAGAATAAATTATTCTCTAACATTTTTTAAAAAATGATAAATTAAACACTAAGAAAAAGACTGATTTATCCTCAAAATAAATTTAAAAGTAAAACTCACTTTTGTGCTGCGGCGATTTATGATAAAATATTATTGATATATATCGGCATAAGATACGAGTCGTATTTGAAAGTCTCACTTTAGTGCTGTCACATAGAACGATGAATAAATAAGAGAAAAAGCTTACATGAACTCCATGCAACGAATTTTCTTTTCAATAATTTTTAACATGTGAGGCCATTTGATATAAATAAAATATATCTAAATTAAGTAGGAGACATCTATTCTTTTCTTTACTATTGGAGGATCATACAAACTTGGCTACCTTGCCTACTTTGGACACCAAGGAATTTTCCATGTTCTTCAAATTCTGGTATTTAGGTACTAATAAGGTAGATGAATGTCATCAATTTTAATTTATGTATATCATATATCAACGTGTAACCTTTTGGTACTACTGCCGTGTTGTTAGGCTCGTTTTCACATTTTATGCAACTAATTCATTATTTTTTCTTTTAAAATTTAATAAGTATCAAAATCTGAATTTTTCAATCATAAAAATTTTGATATAATATTATGTATAACTTCTTTTTTAAATTTAAATTGATAAAAAATATATAAATAATTATATTTCTGCGGTCATTGAATTATAATCTCATGCAATTTTTAACCGTGGAAATAATCCATATATAACTCTATATTTAACATGCATGTAAGGCTTATTTTGGTTCTAAAATTAGTTAGAATAGCTAATTTGATTTTCTAATTTTTAAAATGATCAAATATGTTCTCCAATTTTAGAGAAACACCAGTCTTATTAGTTCTTGTCAAACTTTTATCTAAGGCTACTTAAACTATGCAAACACTTTTTAATTGTAATTAATATAGTGTCTAAATTTATTCATAGGACTTTTAATTACATCAAAATTGATAAACTCACATAAACTAACCTCGGACATTATATTAACTATTACATTAAAAGTGTCTACATATTGTAAAAAGATCACATGCATAATTAATTAATACTACTAAAACTTTATCTTAATTATTGTTTCTTAAGTTTTAGTTAAGAAAATATAGTGAAAGGTATACCACAATTATGTTGCTTATTCTAGGGTCAAAAGGAGAGTAGTAGTAAATCAAGTTGGGTTGGTCTAGTAATTAGTTTACTAGTTTATTTAAATAAGTATTAGATATTTGAATTTTGCTTTATGCATGTAGTAACAAATTCATTGACTAATGAAGAGATACCGTGAAAAAAAAAAGAAGATAGTAATAACTAGCACAATAATTACATATGGCTTTTGTATCTGATGAGTTTGGGGTGATAAATTTTTATATGAAATATCTAATATAAAATTACTTTTACTTTTTTATAAGATCTTTCAAAAAAAATAATCTAAATCTTTTTTTAAAAGTTCGCCTAAACAAATCATAAGTCTTTGATACTTAAAACTTAATCACTATATATACATGTTATAAGGAAAAGATCCACACTTTTATCTAATTCTCTTGACGACTAACGAATTCATTACGTGCATGCCATAGGAGATTAGACAGGATATATATTTGAGTTTTAAACTTCACATAAATATTAAGGGGATGTTTTTATAAAGACGCGTAAAACATCTTTTTGTAAAGACACTTACGTGTTATATTATTATTGAACGTATTAATGAACCGGTTATTTTTTAATTTTTTAATAAATTAGAATAAAACTGATTTTTTTTATAACAATAACAATAAACCCAATTTTTTTAGGGATCTAATTGTATTTTTAAATTTTTAGAAATTTAAATATTCGTAAAATAAAAAGTCAGGGATATATTTGTCTTTTTATTAAAAAATTTAAAGATATTCGATTTAGATAGTATAATTCAATTGGATTAAACCGGATTTAATAATTATAATGCAGACACTTAAGTTTATTATAATTGTTATAATAATAAACCAATTTTATTCTGGTTTATTAAAAATTAAATTATTAATCGATTTAATAAAAATGTTCGATAATAACATGACACGTATAAACGTTTAAAAAAAAATATTTTTAATGTTTTTATTGAAGTGATCTCCTAAATATTATCCTTCATCCACTTAACTCATATGCTAATCATGAATCACAAGAGATATGTACATAATTATCTTTTTTATGATATTGTAACTCTTGGTATAAATCCCACAAATTTTAACAAATTATAGCATCAATATAATTCTTATATATACCATAAAAAAAACGATCGTTTAAGTTAATTTATCTTTATAAAATAATAAAAAGGTATAATAAAAAATATAAATTAGTGGTTGTTAAACAATATAATATTGCATTATATAATACATTTTATATTGTTTAACAATTACTCATTTATTTTTTTATTTTATCTTTTTTTTTAATGATACCACTTTTATTTTTTATATTGACACTCAAGACATATTTTTTTATATAATATATATGTATGAATTTATAGAAAAATAGGAATGCTAATAAATCATGCCTTTGTTTTAACTATTTTGTGAGTGATAAATTAATATGAAAAAAAAATCACTCTTCTTCTCTAATTTATATAAGAACTATATATAAATTATATACACCATAAAATTACAAGTCAATCCATATTTATACCTATATGTACTCCTTAAAATTAGGATTGGTAATATTAATTTCTATTCTAGAGTGTTCAATCCGATCGAATAGAGTTAGCAATAATTCAATCTACAATAAATCGAGTTAAAAGCAGAACAAATTAACTTACATGTAGGGTTGGATGAGAATTTAAAATAAATTTTATCCGACCTATCCGTATTTCTAATATATTACAACATATAATTAAAAAATATTATACATGTATGGTGAAGTATATGAGAATTGAACTCGCATACCTTTCTTTCCATAATTCATAATGGTTAAAGATATATTATTTGTAATTTTTAACATGAATTTATTATGATTTTATTACTTTTAATTTTAATTTGAACTTAATTTTGTATTATTTGTTTTATTAGTGAGTTTATGAAATACGAATAATTAAATATTGCATTTGGTTAAAAAATTAATTTTGTTAAAGATAGAATTGGATAGGGTCCTGTCTAGAATTTTAGGGTGTAGATAGAGTTAAAATTGAGATATTCTCAATCCACAGATAAAGTAGAATAGAGTTGAATTTTAGAGAAATTTTCAATTTACAAATACGATTAAAATTACACCTAAATTTATCATCTTATTATATTCATTGCCATCCCTATACTTTAAACTGCATATAGATGAGAATGATTGCTTTGATTTAATTCTTTTAGTTTATTGTAAAATTTTATTTCTAAAATTTATTTTAGAAGTACTATAATTTAAAGAGATATAAAATTTGTTATTTTAAATACCCTAATACCTTTTCTTTTAGAAAGTTTTGTTAAGTTGTTGACCTAAAATGGAAAATTTACAAAAGGTTCCTGCTACAATGCATTTACATCATCTTTTCCTATGTTAGTATGTACTATTTTACATATCCAGGTATGCTTTATTACACCATCCTTCTACACTTGTAACATTGTGACCCAATTTCTCTATTTTCTTGGAAGCTTAGGACTGTTTTAACATCTAACATACTATCCAAGTCTCTCCTTTTGTATTGGCTTGAGATTTTTATACTGATCACCAATCAAATGCATTGTGCATACTATACTTTAATTTTAAATTTTGAAATTAGATTTTTACCGTACAGAATCTGTTGTATGGAAACTTATCTTCCTACCTTGTGTTGTTCTTCTTCTCACACCACTCTATATAGCGCTTTTGTATGATATAACGATGGCAACCTCTCCTTCGATGAGATTGCATTAATTCCTCTAACAATTATTCTCTACATACAAGCGTTTTTTTTTTTTATATAAGTCATTTACAGTCACACGCACACGTTTTTTTTTTGCCATTACTGCACGTTCTCTCTTCTTCTTCTTCATTAATTTTCTCTCACGTCGTTATCATCATCACCAACACCACCACCACCTCCTCCTCCTCTTTCTCTTTCCTTTTTTATTGGAATTTCTTCTCCTCTTTCTTTTTTCTCTTTTTCCTCCATCATCAGTTATCTCGTTGTTGAAGATAATAAATAATTATTTAAGTTTAGATTGTCAATTGAACCAAAATAAAATTGATTATTGTTTTGAATCCAATCAAGTAGTTGACGTGTGGTTTGATTCTAGTTAATTTTTTCGTTAGTAGTTTATGATTCTGTAGGTGAATAATATTTCATCGTTGATGGTTTGAATTGAATGTAATGTAAAAATTCTGCATTAAAGAAAATATTTTCTGTATTTGCAACAAATTTGGGTGTAATACGAAGATATATGGGTGTATTCTTTAAGAATTTTTGGTGTATGTGTGCTGATAAATTCTGCATAACTCAAAACTTTTCTTCTCTCTCATCCTCATCTTTTGCTGCTTCTTCTTCTTCTTTTTTATCATCATCATCATCTTTTTTTTTTTTTCGTATTCATCTTTTTTTCTTATTTTATCTTTTCAAGTTTCTTCTTGTTTTACTCTTTTAACAAGAATAAAAACAAAAAAATCAAACAAAGAAGAAGAAGAAACACATAATGGTATAAAATTATTTGGAAGAGGATGAACTTACATTCATTCAACTAAAATAAAGAAAGAAATAAGAAAAAAAAGAAGAAAAAATGCAGCATTAGAGGAAACATTTTTCTGTATTTGCAGCAAATTTGGGTATAACACGAAGATATTTAGATATATTGTTTAAGAATTTTTAGTGTATGTGTGCTGATGAGTTCTGTATAATTCAAAACTTTTCCTCTTCCTCCTTCTCATCTTCTGCTGCTTCTTCTTCTTTTTTATCTTCTTATTTCATATTTTCATAATTCTTCTCGAGAGGAAAAAATCAAATAACAAGGAAAAAATACATAATGTTGCACAATCAATAGAAAGAGAAGGAGGAAAAAAATGTAGCAACAACAACAGTAATAAAAAAGACAACAAAGATGAAACACGCAAAAAAAAGGAGGAGAAACAGGAAGAAGAAAGAGAAGAGGAAGGAAGAGGAGGAGGAGAAGGAGGAGAAACGCAAAGAAAAAAGACAGTTGTAGTTTTGATCGAGGAAGAAGAAGAAGCGTCTTTCATAACGGTGACCGTTGAATAGCGCGCGTGTTAACATGCTCGTATGGGTGAGCGTCTTTTTTGTTGGGTTTAGTCCAACTTATATGATTTATAAACAAAAAACGCTTGTATGTATAGCAAATCTGTTCTTCTAATACAAATTGTGTTGATGTCTCAATTGTCATAATGGTTGCTTCTTCTTTTAATTTGACTATGATCTTATCACTCGTGTAACACTTTGATACTCCATTACTGTCTGTTAGATACCCTCCAATGATGAAAATTTTTTTCTCCTTTTACTTTTTGCGCACAGGTCCATCATAGCCTTGTTGAATTGCTGTCAGAACTTGTCTTTTTCTGCCTAGGCCGGCTCTTGGTTCTTTTCTTCTTTTTATCAACTTCAGCACTCCACTGTTGGCATAGTCTCCAAGCTTCTCCCCCATACCTCATCTTTTGATGTAGTTTTCTTCTAAAAAATCAACATATTTCCGTGGGAGAACCAGACCACTCCATGGCTTATCAAAAGATTTTTTTGATTGTGGCTCTCCAAGCATCATCTCAGTTGGCTTCTATTTGAATGATTTAGAAATAAAATTTTCATCGGGATTGTACTTCCAAACAATTTTGTCTTTGGTACTCGGTACCTGCACATAAACAAACACTCTCCAGTATATTAAAATCCACAAATGATTGTTTTTCTCTCTCAAATAAGTTCCTACGCCATTAGAAATTTCAAACCTATGCTGTGCCATTCCACAATCCACAATCACTAAGAACAGTGTTCTTCATATTCAAAACAGTGTACAAGTCAGGATATATCTCTTTCAAGCATTTATCCTCAAGCCAATTGTCTTCCCAAAATCTGTTGTCGTCACCACTTCCCACACACATCTTCATACCCTCTCTGTTGCAATCCTTGTAATATCTTATTGCCATTTATTGTTGCTACAATATCCATTCAAGGTTCATTAGAGTTCTCGCATTTGTAATCCTCTACCTTGATATTTGATTTGATATCATAGCAAGAATTCACTATTTTCTTTTACAGAGGCTGATTTTTTCGAAATACCTCCACCACTATTTAAACAGAAAGGCAGTATTTTAAATAATCATGTCGCCTACTCTAAGTTTTCGTATTTCTTTGGTAATTGAATTTTGTTCCATTTAATTGTGGAAATATCTCTATCACCATCTTTTGATCCGAGAAGAATTTTTTTTGTAGCGATATAATTTTCTCAGCTACAATAATTAGTATTTTAAATAAGCTAAGATAATATATCGGTAGACTATTTATTACTGACCTTATTATAATCACTCTCCTTATTTTAGATAGCAAACTCATCTTTCATCCACTCAGCTTCTTTTCGATTCTGTTAATGATATCTTAATACCCAGAGAGAGAGAGAGAGAATTTTGCGTTAAAAAAAAGTAACAATTAGGTCCCCCTAAGAAATGAAACATGGACACGTTACATCCTTTTGTTAGTAAGACTAACGGTGCCTCTGATGTGGACTGTTAATATAAGTGAGGTGTCCGTTAAATGCCAAATTGAAATTACTCTAAATGATGAGGACAAATTGGTTCTTGAATGTTGTTTGATTTTAACATGTCCCAAACTCTAAATTGTCTAGAATTCCCAATTATTCACCCTGAAACAAAACAAAATCCTAGCACAATGCATAATGAATAGCATCGGAAGCTCCTAGGTGTGAGTGCCAATTGTATGCAACAATGTACAAGTCTAGAACAATGGAGAATCATAATCGGTTGTTTTTGGGATGACCAAATTTTGGGGTAATTGTTATTTCCTTCTTACAGTTACTTTGATTTATTTTGCGCAAAAAGAAAATATTTTCATTTCTTGAATTCTTTTCTTACAAGAGAATTTGCCAGCAAATTCTTTAAATGGCTGGATGAAGCTGTTGGATATGAGAAAGTTATAGAAAGTGAAAAGCATGGTTGGAAGCAGAGATTGATTGATTTAGAGGAAAGAATTTTGGCGTTGGAGAAGCAGGAGTTTTCTAAAATTGTTGTTAGTCGATTTAGGGATGTTTGCTTTTTCTTTTTATTAGGTTTATGTTTGCAGTAGTTGTGTTTGCTTTGTGTAGTAGTACTAGGTGAACTAGTAGTACTAGGTGAACTAGAATTGTTACTGTAAATATAATGTAGTTTGTTTACCATGAATGAAGTTAGTTGTGAAGTGTGAACCATTATTGTAAGTATGTAGTTTGTTTACAATGAATGATATTATCTGGTTGTTTTAAATGTTTGAAAAATCTAATAAACAACCACATCAATGATAAAAGCATAATATGTAATCCGAAGTGAAATATAATTAACATAGATAATAAACATTACTCAAAATGAGTTAAGTACTTCAATAAACTTATGGAATGACATCACCTGAATCCAAAATATGACCAAATTTATCCTAAAAACATAAAGTACAACACTACTATACTAAATCCAAAAGAAAACATCATCCCTAAAATAACATTATATCTACTAAAAAGAAATATCATTCCCAAAATAATATTATATCCATCAAAATAGCATGTCCAAGTCAAAGTTTTCAAACCCAAAATAATTAAGTCATGATCCCTTCAACCTAAGAAGATCAATATTCTAATGTCAAGACCTAGGCCTAAAAATTTTAACATTCTTTAGGCTGGTCTAATGTTTGTTGTTGTCCTTGTTTCTGCGGAGAAATGATCAGTTGGCCCATGAGCTAGTTGTGGTTGTGAGGCAGGTTGTGGGTGAGGAGCTTGTGCAGGCCTAATAATAGCTTCTTTCTTCCTAATAAAGAGAGCTGTATTTAGTGGCTTGTTTGATGAAGGTCTTAATTGAGCTTTTCCTTTCCTTGATTACCTCGAATGATTGCTCCTACACAATGTCAGACTAACATTAATGGCTAATATATTCCATAAATAGTATATATAACAACAGGGTTGACATTGTTAGCAATAGCAGCATCACTAACTATAGTTGTGCTTGTGGATTATGGAATATTCATTGCTGGGACTTGATTTGGCTAAAACATAGAATAACAGTTGCATGAAACATATACAATTTCACTTTTTAGTGTACAATTAAATCCTTATAAAAATTATAAAAGGGACAATTAAACCCTTATAAAATTTATGAAATATACAATTAAACCTTCATAAAATATATTGCATGGACAACTAATCCACACGTTTAAAAGAGTTAAAGACTAACCTCAGGATTGACAGTAGTCTCTTGTTGCTAATGTTGGGTGCACTCTGAGACATTGCACCTCTTGAAGGGCAGACTCACGCTGAGCTTTGGTCCTTTTTTTGGCACCTTTTTTTATTGTTGGAACTCTCTTTCAAGTCTTGTAGTTGTGGTTAGGATTGCCACAATTGGTGCAAGTGACCATAAGACTCCTCCCAACCTTATTTTCATTCATCGGTGGCTTTATAGGATCTTTCTTTCTTACAGACAATATTAACTCATTACCAAGCCAAGAAACTAAAAATTCACAATTTTTTTTTAATGATTTATGCACAATTTTCAGCAAAGAACAAAAAGCTCTAAACTAAAAAAAATAGACATTCACATTATTTTAATGGTTCATGCAAGATTTTACTAATAAAAAATCATAACCACTTACTTTACATACTTTCAAACATAAATCATGAATTCTTTACATCATTGAGACTACACAAAAAGAAACCACAACCTTCGAAACACAAAAATGACTAAAAAATTTTTTACCTGGAGGATGAATGTCACACAACACACACTGTCTTCTTCCTTCTACAATGTTATAAGATCGTCACAAAAATCACTAATTTTGGAAAAAAAATTTGATGGTCTATAAGTATTTGTAGATAAATAAAGAGACATAGAGAGGATTAAGGGGAATTTTTGAACTTAAAAAGGAAGGAGAATTTCTCTAAACGACGATGTTTTTATTCTCACCTGGCATCAACGGACATACCATTATTAATAATGGTACACGTAGTCAACTCCGTTCTGTTTTGTGTCAACACTTGACAAAAAGATCTAACGTACATTTATAATTTTTGAAGATCTATTTATTATTTTTTTAAAAGTTTATTCTGTTTGATGTATAAATTTTCAGAGACTTAATTATCACTTTATTCTATATATATGCAAATTTTTACTTTTAAATTTAAAATATGTTACTATTACGATTCTGTAGTAAATCATGATATTTATCATCTATATACTAAATTTTATGGAATTCAACATTAACATAGAATTGAGTAACATTAAGATTTAATTTGATAATATATACTTTATAATAATTTTTTTAAAATAATTTTAATAAATACAAATAATAAAAATTATATTTAATAAAATTATTTTTAATAACATTTGCAAAAAGCGCATGTCCACGCATATACATTGATAAGATCATGCATAAACGATACGGGTGTTTAAGTTTAAACTGATTTAAATTAAACCGCTCATTCAATTCAATCTAAATTGAAAATCGATTAAAATCGTATTAATTTGAATTTGATTGGGTTCTATTTTTTACAAACCGTTAGATTGGATCATATTTCAGATCTACTTTTCATAATTGATCTAATCCAATCCAAACTGCACAATGTGCTATACTATTATTATTTTATTATTATATTTACAATTATACTTATAACACGTTCAATTTTTTATAGATTTTTATATTATTCATGTATTATTATTATTTAATAAATATTTTATGTTCAAAATACTATTTATTTTAACTAACCTATAATTTTATTTCTATCGTTATGTTATCGTTGGCTTTTTAAGATATTGTTGAGACTTGTTATATCATTGTTGATTATTTAAAATTTAATGTTAAAACTTGTTATATGTATTTAATTTTTTTAATTTATAAACCGCCAATCTAATCCAAGTCAAACCGTTTGAAATTGGATCGAATCGGATCGAATCGAATTTTTTTTAAAAACATATCCAATCCAAACCGCATCACAAGTAAAATTAGTATTCGAATCGGATAAATTTTTGACTCAAAACTGATCCAAACCGCATCGCAAACAACGCTTATTAAGCAAGGTGAAGTAATGGAAAATGGTACTTACTCACATACATATAGTGAATTAGTAAGGATGTAATACAAAAGTTATTTTAACGAGTCTAAATTTAGAAGTAAAAATATTCCACGAACTGTAAATTTAATCTATTTTGATGGTCTTAGGGTGTATAAAAATATTTTTAAAAAAAGAGAAAAAAAATAATGCATGTAGGTCCTCCTTTTTTTTTCAAAATAAAGCATGACTATGTATACTATTTAAAAATTGATGTTATTAAAAAATAAAAATAAAATTTATTTTAAAATTAAAAAATAAATTTATTTAAATTAAAC
>NC_029777.3:103424279-103446111 GCF_000817695.3 Arachis duranensis | reverse complement strand
TATATCATGCTTCTTTTTTCTTTTTCAAAAATTTATTTATTAGTCATTCTACAAGTATTTCATGATGATGAGCAAAAATCTTAAATTTGTAATGTAATTCATTATTTCATCAAAATTTATTTTTATTTTATTTGATTTAGTAATTTTCTAAGAATAATATATCGCTTTTATCTCTAATATTTTTGTCCTATTTAACAGATCTCTAACAATAAGACAACATTAAATCGATTTTAAAACGTTAGTAACTTAAATCGTTAGGATGATAATTTAAATATTAGGAATAATTTTAGAATTTATCCTAAATATTGGAGATAAAAATAATATTTTACTCATTTATAAAGTGTATGATATCTTTTTTAAAATAAAAAAAGATTGACTTAAAATAAGAGTATATACCTAAATAGTTTCCTCAAAATTTTTGCACCAAATGTTTTCATCCTCAAGAAAATTTTATTACATTAAGATCTTTAAATTTTACAAAATTAAGATATATAGATCCTTTTGTCACATTTTTTAAAATTTATTTGTCCAAATAAAAAACAATGAGTTTGGTTAAGATAGAGACTTATATATTTTATTTTTGTAAAGTTTAAAGATCTCAATGTAATAAAAAAATTTTAAAGACAAAAACATTTAACGCAAAATTTGAATATATACTTTTAAAAAAAGATTAAATTTTCCATTATTAAGTTTAGAATTTGGAAAAAGAGAATATACAAGTTGATTTAATAGTCATATTTGAACTCATTGAATTGACTCCTTTTCAAAGCATATTATTAGTAGTCTTTTGTGTGAACCCGAATCTCAATTTGATAGGTCCTATATTCATATCAATATGGGTTCAAAACATTAACAAAATGAATAAGGACTAATGCGAATTATGTTTGTATAATTTTGGAACCAAACTAAATTATCCACTAATTTTTATGACTAAATTAATTGAATCACAATCTTTTAGTATTCTTTTTCTTTTTTTATGATTAGCCTCTATTTCACCTCTTTAGACATCATTAATTCCGTTTAGGTACTACTTGCCAGGCTTACCTAGACAGAATTAATGCTTTCTTTTTTTTCTTCTAATTTCTCAGAAAAAAGATTGTGTTATAATTTAAATTACATAGAGAGAAATCATCACTGAATCAACGTATTATGGTATTTTCATCTTTTCGTCATTGCTATCAAAACAAGAATGAATAAAACACCAATCAATTTTATTATTCAAAATATGAGAGTTATGATTTTAGTATTTTATTAATTTTTTTTTCTTCGACATTGCTATATAAATAGGATTTAGATCCTCTAAAGTTTGAATTTCACTTTAGAGAGTAGAATGTGATCTCTCATTATTTATTTTATAAGTGGGGTTAAGAGTAAATATGAGAGAGAAACCATTCAAGGGTAGAAGCTCACACTTTATCCTCTAAAATAAAAATTTAAAATTTAGAGGATCCAAATTCATATAAATAAAAGACCAATTAATCTTATTCTTCAAGATTTGACCCACCCACGCTCCAAAACAAGCCTAGACTAACCTTCACTCTATCTGTTCATCAAAGTTATTGTTCTACTAGTATTATTCGTTAGGGGTGAGCATAGGTTACGGATATTCGATTATCCATATGAATTCGAATCGAACTAATTAAATTGGTTTTGGAACTAATTGATAATTGGGTCCAATCCAAACTAAACCAATAACTCTCTTTAGTAATTGGTTTGGGTAACAGTTTTAGAAGTGCAAAATTCGAACCAATTCGTAGATCCGATCATATATTAATTATACGAGGAGTGCTACACATACAAGTCATTTTTGTTTACAAGTCTTACAAGTTGGGCCTAACACGCGCGTTTTTTTCGATCTTCTTTTGTTTTTTTCGATTTTCATGGTTTCTGAAATCAAGCTTTGAAATTGTTTTGAAGATGATAGAACTTCAGAAATACACCCGAACGATTACAAAAATACACCCAAACGATTAGAGAAATACACCCAAAAGATTACAGAAATACACCCAAACAGTTACAGAAATAAACCAAACGATTACAGAAATACACCCAAAGGATTACAGAAATACACCGAAAGGATTTAAGAAATACACCCAATATAGGGAGAGACAGTATATTTCTTCTTAAAATCAATACACCCAAAGAATTATAGAAATACACCCAAAGGATTACAAAAATACACCCAAAGAATTTAAGAAATACACCCAAAATTCGTTGAAGTACACCTTATGCATAATTTAGAACTCCTTCTCTTTTTCCTCCTCATCTTCTGCTGCTGCTGCTTCTTCTTCAAAAACGATTTCAGAGCTTGATGTCAAAAATAATGGAAATCGAGAATAACGAAGAAAGAAAACAAAGAGAAAAGCACGTAAATGAAGAAGAAGAACAGGAAGAGGAAGAAGAACGTGTAGCAAGAAGAAGAAAAAGGAGAAAGAGAAGGCAAGAAACGTACCTTGAATAATGTTTCTTCGTTTTTTCTGGTGATTTTGATGATGGAGAAAGAGAAAACGAAAAGAGGAGAAGAAATTTCAATAAAAAGAGAGGGAGGAAAAAAAGAAAAAGAGACACATAGAAAGAAGAAAAAGAGGAAGAGGAAGAGGAAGAGGAAGCACGGAGAAAGAAGAAGAAGAAAAGGGGGCACACAAAAAAAAAGTGAAACGACGTGTTTATAAATGACTTGTATGACTTGTATGGAAAATCACTTGTATGTGGAGAATTATTCTAATTATATAAAAAAATAAAAATTTAAAATATATATATATGTCTTTTAATATATTTGGATTTTAATGTTTTTAATGTTTAATATGTTTGGATTTTAATGTGTTTAATTTTTAATGTATTTGATTATTAACATATTTGGATTATTTCTATTAATGTTACATGTTTATTGTAGTTACAAAATTTTTAAGATAAAAATTTCATTTTTTATATCTTTTTATAAATTTCTGTTTCATCGGATACCCAATATCCGAACCAAACCAATTCGTTTTTAATCGATTTGGTTTGATTCGAACACAAAAAAAAAATATAAATTCGAACCAAACCGACCCAATAATATTTTAATTGGTTCAGTTCTAATTTTACCTTAAATACAAATTAATTCAACCGGTGCTCACCTTTATTATTCGTTACTAACGCTTCCCAATCTTTTTAAAAAATTAAAAATAAAAATTTATATGCAATTGTTTTTATATAAAATTAATAAATAAAATTATTTAATAACAATAACTTAATTAAATACATTAAATTATCTCATGATTTTCAAGTATCAACTTCGAATGGTATTAATGGCTTTAACTAAATTCATAACAAGACAAGACATATCATGTCATTCTCATGTAAAATAGTCTCTATGTTGTAGCAATAATAGGTGTATATGCTCTTTTCCTCATTTAATAAGATGTTTACCATTGTCTTCCAATAGCTTCTATTATTTGAGTATAGTTCAATCTAGGGTTTCTTAGGTCTCAATAATTTTCAGCAAATATCATAGCAAAGAACTATTTGAATGTGATCTTAATGTACTTCTTCGTCTATTGGAATAGCCCAAACAAATATATATTTATATTACCCAGCAACCAATGTGGCTTGCAAGTACTTGATGGAAATGTGACTATTATTTGGGTCAAGCTGTTGGACTTACCAATCAAACGTAATTTTTCATTGGTCTAGCAATCAAGGCATTAGAGCAAAAGAGAGTAAGTGAAATAAGAGTATTAAAATTAAGGGTGGTCTCCAATCGAATCGAATCAAAATTTTATTTATTTTCAATTTTTATATGATCTGATCAGATTAGATATTTATATTTTTGAATTCGGATTAGATTTTGAATATTACTAGCTAAAAAATTAAATAAATAATTCAAAAATTTAAAATTTTTTTATTTTTTTAAATTTATTCATTTCTAAAATATTATTAAATAATATTTCTTAAACAATAAAAATAAAACAGTCAAATCTAATTTTTTGACATTCTAATAATAACAACAAACAAATAATAATATAAATTTTAATATACCAATCAACATTTTAAAAGTGTATTACTATATATATTTTATTTATTATTCGGATTTGCAAATATGTAGATTAAATCTACAAATACATATATAAAATTTGCTATCTGATCTAACTTATTTGTGGTTATAAGATCTGATCCAATAAATTTACGAATCAAAACATATCTATAAATTTCAGATTAGATACAAATAAAATACTATTATAGATCCTATGAATTGAATCCTGTTTTTTTATAAATTTGGTACGTACTTGTTATATGAAAAAAATAAAAATAAACTTTTTTCAATAAATATTTAGGTAACTTCTAATTGTTAGCTTAAAAAAATTATATTTGTTTTTGTTGGTTGATTATTGAACACAAAAAGTACTTTGGTCATTAACAAATGATCCTGAATTTGAGTTCTAGAAAGGGAAAAATCCGGAGAAAGGACGATTTCTTTAAAAGTGAGGAGAGTCAAGAAATTTTTATAGTATTTGCTGCAAATTTATTATCATAAACACAAATGCTGTAATTTTCCGCTATGAATTTATTAGAGACTCACGCCAAATTTTACAAGTGACTTTCCACGGTAAATAGGAAAATATTAGCTTTGCTGTAAATTTTTTTTTCGGATTTAGATCATTTAAAGTTTAAATTTCACTTTAAAGAGTAAAGTGAGATCTCTCACCATTTATTTCATAGGTGGGATCAAGAATAAATATGAAAGAAAAACTATTCAAAAGCAGAAGATTACACTTTATTCTCGAAATAAAATTCAAACTTGAGAGGATCTAATTTTTTTTTTTCTAATATGTTTAGACAAAGTAGTCAAATTCGTCGCAAAAAATATCTACAAATTTAATTTGGTTGTATCTTGATATAATACATTAATTAATACATATAAATATTATATAAATTAAATACATAATGACTAATTTAATGAGACTTCTTATATTTATAGAAGGTTTATATAATAATTTAGGTAATAAATATTAAATTATTATTAAATATTTAATGGTAAAATTTCTAATATTCTTAATTTGTTAAATGTCATTGGTAATTTTAACATTTTCTTTTTATTAAAAATTTTCAGCATAGTGGTTATTATTTTCTATATGTTTTATTTGACTTATCTAGTATCTACACAATTTAAGAAATTTTCCAGGTTTGAAAAATATTAATTAATTAGTCTTTTTTTCCCCAAACAAAATCTACACAATAATAAATTGATAATGCATTGAATACAAAAGTGTTGGTGAGTGGAACCCACCACCCACAAAGCAGAGCCACCCAGGTTGAGCCACCATCCTTTTTATCATTGTAAGGTAACAATAACAAAGCTTTCAGTCCCTTGAATAGCCACATATTAAATTAAATAATATAATACACACACATATATATACATGCCATCCTCCAAATCTCAATTTATTCAAAGGTGAAGAGGGGGGCACTTAGATTCACTTCACATCACACATCAAACAAACAAAACATTAAACACTCCCTCATCCTAAACCTAAAACCAAACCCAAAGCCTAATCCTCAATTCCTTTTACTTTTTTTTTCCCTTTTTGTCTTTTAATTTGAGTTGTGTAAAAATGCATTGAATTTATGTTATATGGTCTAATATGGGTAGGGTGTGACTAGTGGCGATCCATTGTAAGCACATTATTTCTAATAAGCAAAGAAAAGAAAAGAAAAGAAAAGAAAAGAAAAGAAATAGCATTTATTTTGGTTTGGACTTTTGCTCGAATGCAATGACTCACAAGCATTCACTCGCCTCTATTTAAGCGTCTCTTTCCTTCACACAAATCTCTCCCACATCTTCATAATAATAATAATAATAATAATAATAATAATAATTCAATTATTCATATATATCTATTTTGTCATTGCTAGTGTTAGTGTTGAAGCTAACTACTACTCTTTGTTACGAATTAAACATGGGTGGCATCAGCCTCGAAGAGATAAAGAACGAGCAAGTTGATCTGGTAATAACATCTTCCATTATCACCCACTTCTTTTCACTTTCATTCTTCTTCGTCTTCATCTTCATTTTTCATCATTCTGTTTCTCACTTTAATTATTCTTTTGGAAAATTTAAGAGCTTATTATCAGCTTGCTTAATTTTTCTTTGTTTTGGTTTCGTGAATTATAATGATTTGGTAAAATTAGACAATTAATTTTTTTCTATATCTACTTTGCAAAATTAAAGGAAATAAGATCAAGAAACAGATTTTCCATGCCATTTATGCTAAGTTTAAATTTGCATTATTATTTTTTTTCTTGTTTGCCTTTGCTTAATATGACCATACAAATGGAAAACTGGGTCAGTGGGATTGAAAGCTTCAACTTCTTAATATTACTGATTAAAATTTGTAATTATTATTATTATTATTGTCATATATTTTCTCTATATATATGTACATATTAAATTTCTAATAATAAGTTTGAATTTTAAGAGAGATTTGTGATTTTTTTTCCTTCGTAAACTTTTGGCTTGAATGAAACTGAAACTGTTGTCCTGGGATTCTAGACGTTGTTTCGTTACTTTAAAGACTTTAGGTTATTTTTGGGGGGTACTTTTCGTATTTTATTACTTCAATTTTGATTAGTTGTATAAATAGTTTTATACAATTAAATTATTATATTAATAAGAATTTAATTTGGATGTGCATCTAATTACACTATATAAAAAAAATATTTTTTTACATTGACAGCATGAATTATATGACTGTCTAAAATATTTTACTTCGAATACATCAAAATGAAATTCTATTAATAATAAGTTGGAAGAGTTTTTTTTTTAAATATAGATGTTTAGGTAGATAAAATTGATTAACTGAATATTTCTATTGGCTTTTACTTTTTGTTTATAACTTTATATCGATATTCTGGACAGTTATCAAATAAAATATTTATAAGCTACAACTATTGATGCTTTTTTTTTATTAATTAATTATTTTGATTCTGCTTTGTTAAAAGCATGAAACAAATGAGTGTTTAAGAAGAAAGTGTGTGGAGTGAGAAGTACTGAACTCTTTTCATTCTGGCTGGTCCACTTGCATCCTCCATCATCTTCTTTATTAGTTTTATACTTTTATTTGTATTTCTACGTTAACTTCATTTTTTTTATGCTTTTTATTGTATATATTTTTTATAATATTAAAAGTAATTTATAAAACTATAGAAAAACATCATATATAAAAGAATAATATAAATACTATTTCTTAAAATATACAATATAATTCACCATTTGGTATAGGATTTAACTAATTATTATTTAAAAAGACTAGATATTAAATATGGAAAAAATTGTATTAAAAAATTAAAAGAATTAAATTATAAAGAATTTAGTATATGAAAATTATGTAAAATCTAAAATAATTTTTAAGATAAATAATTTTAGTAAATAACTTTAATACACTTGTTAACAAAATTATTTAGTATATAAACATATAAACACATCTTTTATGTTGGACATCAAATAATAGATTTAAAAAAGTAAATGATGGAAAAACGTTCTATTTTACAGATGACATGAAATTTTTGCAGTAATACTAGAAAGATAAAAAAAATTAAATTTTATTTTATTTTGTATTAACTAATAAATATTAAATAAAATAAATTCTAACTGTTTTTAATTAATTTTTTTATTACTAAATATTTTCGTAATTTTTAACTGCTAGCCAAATATCAAAATTATTAAATTATTATAAAATACATAGACATCACTATTATTTGTGTCCTATAACAGCAGGAAAAAAAAAGAGATTTTTCTGATTTTATTTATAAATTTATGTATATTAATTTTAACAATTATAAATAGAAGAATACTAAAAGATTATTAGAATTTATTAATTTTGGTCATCAATTAATTATTAATGTTTAAGAATATGAGATAAAATATATTATTGGATTACTAGACTAAAAAAATTAAATTAAAAAATTGAATCGATAATTGATAATAAAAATAATAAATTTTAATGACGGATAGTATTTTTTTTATAAATATGCATAAATTTTAAAAATATAAGTGTGTAACGTACAAAGAAATTAATAGCATAAGTGAATCTACCCTGAAATTAATTATATGCATTTGATAGCGCTGAGGTTTAGCATAAAGGTGGTATCATTTTCAATAATATTTAAAACTAAATTTTTAGATTATTCAAGATTTAGAGACCAGTATTGGAGTTATTTATAATATAATATAGTTATGTTTTTTTTACTATAACATATTGCAAATTTTATAATAGAAGATAATAGTAAAGTTTGAAATTCCAGATGATGGGGAAGAGAAGTATTTCCATTAAAGAAAAGTAAAAGATATGATAACACAATTATTTGTGATAATGTATGTTGTTGTTGGGTTAAGTTAGAGTTTAGATTCCGAAAAATGCGCAAGTTGAGATGAGTGTAAACAATGAACGAAGACTACAAATAAAATTGAGGGCAGAGCGTACGGCACGCTTCTCTATTTCGGTATTCACGCGCCATTTTTTCTGCCTTTTTCCATCTCTCTCTAATAAATACTTTAGCCTCTATCATTTTCATGCCTGTTCCTTTCAATTATATATTATTATCTTTTCATATTTGTTTCTAATAGTAATATTTACAAAAATTATATGTATAATAATATTAGTTTAACCTTTTCCTTTTCTCTATTTAGATTATTTTAATTATTGGATAGATAAATATATTTATTTTTAAGAATTGAAAAAAAAAAAGGTAAGCTTCCTTCTAGGAATATGAAATTCAGTAATTCACTTCCCACAAGGTCAAGGATGTGGAATTTTAGTATTTTACTGTTTCTCATGTTTGACTTGAGTGATAAATAGTTAAAGCTAAAAACTCATGTACAGTTAATTTTATGCGAAATTGATAGTTGAGAGTAGTTAGATGATTTAACAGATTTAACTAAATTGTAATTTATGACTCTTAACTATTAATTTCATATGAAAATAAATACATATAAATTTTTACCATAGTTAAATACTGTTCTCTCCAAGTGTTTGATTGAGTATTTGATTATAATTTTGATGAGTTGTATAAATTAAAGTTATATTAATTTTTAAATAATTCTTTAAATATATGTAAATAAAAAATAATGTAAATATTATTTCTCGAAACTAATATACTAAAACTAAAGAAATCTTATTAAGAATAGTTGTTAAAGGTATTTAAAGCAGACATGTTTAATAAATAAATGTAAATTAAATAGTAAGCTATTAAAATTGTTTATATATTCAATTTATTAGAATGATAAAATAAATTCTTTTAACTAAGGATTTATAACATTCTTTTATTAAACTTAAATGATTAAATTAAAACAGAAAATTAAAATATAAACAAAACATACCGTTACATTTTACATAATAACTAGTTCTTGTGGCGATAGGATAGTGGCGGTTACAAACTTTTGTAGTTCATTGCATGTTAGTATATGAACCAAAATGACAAAAGTGATTAAGTGAAGAGGCAGAATCAATGAGCTTCTTATTTGTTTGTTTATTTATTTATTTTGTTAGATTTGAAAGAATAACAAGATTGAATTGAATGTTGTCCTGCACAGGAACGAATTCCAATTGAGGAAGTGTTTGAGCAGCTGAAATGTTCAAGAGCAGGTTTAACCTCAGACGAAGGTGCCAACCGCCTTCAAGTCTTTGGGCCAAACAAATTGGAAGAGAAAAAAGTATGTTTTCTTCTAACATACTATTGTTCTTGCAGTTTCTCATAGAGTTTTATAGACTAGTTAGATAACCAACTTGAATTAGTCGACTCTTCTGCTTAAGCAAGTGTCTTATTCTAAGTGATATGATTTAAGAGTTGGAATATTATTATTATGATTACAGGAGAGCAAGTTTTTGAAGTTCTTGGGGTTTATGTGGAACCCCTTGTCATGGGTGATGGAAGCTGCTGCTATAATGGCAATTGCTTTGGCAAATGGTGGAGGAAGGCCCCCTGATTGGCAAGACTTTGTGGGAATCATTGCTCTTTTGGTGATCAACTCCACAATCAGTTTCATTGAAGAAAACAATGCTGGAAATGCTGCTGCTGCTCTCATGGCTGGTTTAGCTCCTAAAACCAAGGTACTAAGAGATGGGCACTGGAGTGAACAAGATGCTGCAATTTTAGTACCAGGAGACATAATCAGCATTAAATTAGGAGATATCATTCCGGCCGATGCTCGTCTTCTCGAGGGAGATCCTCTAAGTGTGGATCAGTCTGCTTTAACAGGAGAATCTCTTCCGGTGACGAAGAACCCCACGGATGAAGTATTTTCTGGATCAACAGTGAAGAAGGGTGAGATAGAAGCAGTTGTGATTGCCACTGGTGTGCACACCTTCTTCGGTAAAGCGGCTCACTTGGTGGACAGCACTAACCAAGTTGGACACTTCCAGAAAGTTCTTACAGCAATTGGTAACTTCTGCATTTGCTCCATTGCTGTTGGAATTCTCATTGAGCTCATAGTCATGTACCCCATACAGCACCGAAGGTACAGAGATGGAATTGACAATCTGTTAGTCCTCTTGATCGGAGGAATTCCGATTGCCATGCCAACAGTTTTGTCAGTCACCATGGCTATTGGCTCTCACAGGCTGTCTCAGCAGGGCGCAATCACGAAACGTATGACGGCTATTGAGGAAATGGCTGGGATGGATGTCCTCTGCAGTGACAAAACTGGAACCTTGACATTGAATAAGCTCAGTGTTGATAGAAACTTGATTGAGGTCTTTGCTAAGGGTGTTGAGAAGGAGTATGTTATCCTTCTTGCTGCAAGGGCCTCTAGGACCGAAAATCAGGATGCTATAGATGCTGCCATTGTTGGCATGCTTGCTGATCCAAAGGAGGTAAATAAATATACCAAAACCACTCTCTTTAGATACAGATAAAATCTTTAAATTTATCTCATAATTTTAATGTTTTCACTGACCAGGCTCGAGCCGGAATCAGGGAGGTCCATTTTCTTCCATTCAATCCTGTAGACAAGAGGACTGCTCTAACTTACATTGATTCTGATGGAAATTGGCACCGTGCCAGCAAAGGGGCTCCAGAGCAGGTAAAAACTTGTTTCATTGCCACCTTCTTGTGATGGTTATAAGGCTGACAAAGGCCTCTTTTTCCCTCTTTATTTAGATCATAACCCTTTGCAACTGCAAAGAGGATGTCAGGAAGAAGGTTCATGCAGTGATTGATAAGTTTGCCGAGCGTGGACTTCGGTCTTTAGGTGTTGCAAGACAGGTACACAAAGCTGATACCAATGTCTACTCTTGAATGCTTCTATACTGATACTAATCTTTTATTTGTGCTGGTATGATCTTTGTAACAGGAAGTACCTGAGAAATCAAAAGATAGTCCAGGTGGACCATGGCAATTTGTTGGCCTGCTACCACTCTTTGATCCTCCCAGGCATGACAGTGCCGAAACCATTAGAAGAGCACTTAACCTCGGTGTAAATGTTAAGATGATTACTGGTAAGGCTCACATCAGACACTTTTGTAACTCATAATAGTCTTACCATGACTTCAAGAGTTCAAGTCTATAGCTTTGAAATGTTTTGTGTGCCTCAATCTTCAGGGGATCAGCTTGCCATCGGCAAGGAAACTGGTCGTAGGCTCGGAATGGGAACAAACATGTATCCATCATCTGCATTGCTTGGCCAAGACAAGGATGCTTCTATTTCAGCTCTTCCAGTTGATGAGTTAATTGAGAAGGCTGATGGATTCGCCGGGGTGTTTCCTGGTAGATTTTTCATGCACTGTGATTACCTTTCAAAATTTCAATTGCTTATTTTATTCTTTGTATCACATGGTAGAACACAAGTATGAAATTGTTAAGAGGCTGCAAGAGAGGAAGCATATATGTGGAATGACGGGCGATGGTGTAAACGATGCCCCTGCCTTGAAGAAAGCCGATATTGGAATTGCTGTTGCTGATGCTACAGATGCTGCAAGAAGTGCCTCTGATATTGTCCTCACTGAGCCTGGTTTGAGTGTCATTATCAGTGCTGTGCTCACTAGCAGGGCTATTTTTCAGAGGATGAAGAACTATACTGTTAGTTTCTTTTATTATTTAACTTATTGTTTGACTTCATTTTAATGTTTCTAGTTACCTGATATCAAGTTGTTTTGGATTGGTGAGCAGATCTATGCTGTGTCCATTACTATTCGTATTGTGGTAAGTGAAGAAAATAGTTTGAAACTAAAGAAAGCTAAGCTTTTTCACATGTGATTTATTTGTATATTCTTTTATTGTGCAGTTTGGCTTCATGTTCATTGCATTGATCTGGAAGTTTGATTTTGCACCCTTCATGGTTTTGATTATTGCTATACTAAATGATGGTAAGATAATATCTGCTTCATAATCATGTTATTTATCTTGGTTTCTTCTCCTTGTCACAGATAAAATTGTTGATTTGGCTGAAGTGCTAACACTCATATTCTTCATTCCCATACAATTAGGTACCATTATGACAATATCCAAGGATCGAGTGAAGCCATCGCCGATGCCTGACAGCTGGAAACTGAGGGAGATATTTGCTACCGGCGTTGTGTTAGGCAGTTACATGGCACTGATGACAGTAGTATTTTTCTGGGCCATGAAAGATACTGATTTCTTCCCGGTAAATAATTTATATGTCTAATCACTTCTAAATCAAGATAGTGGAGCTCAAATTAGAAGATCTTTTTCTTTTTAGTATGTATTCTTTAGTTGTTTTTCTTATCACTATTATGAAGTAATGAAATCATCAAGCCTGATGAAGATGACTTACATTGTTGCAGAACAAGTTTGGTGTGAGGCACATTAGAAATAACCCTGATGAGATGATGGCAGCTCTGTATCTACAAGTCAGTATCATAAGTCAGGCTCTAATTTTCGTCACTAGGTCTCGCAGCTGGTCGTATGTCGAAAGACCCGGTCTTCTCCTACTAGGTGCCTTCTTGATTGCTCAGCTGGTAAGCTTGAACCTCTTATTCCTCTTTCAGCATATGAAATTTTGTTTTCACAATTATTATAGCACCCAAAAACTGTCTATCTCAAGTCTCTATGTTCATGGAAATAACTTGATATACAACTCTAAACTGAAATGCTAATTAAGGAGTATGTTTCATCATTAGAACAAAAGAGATGCATATCTATTATCTCATTGTTTCTATCCTTTTTATCCATGAACAAGAACAAAACACTACCTTAGGAGCTGCTCTATCAACTAGTCTTGAATTTCTCTCTGTAATTGACAGGTAGCAACTTTCATAGCAGTATATGCTAACTGGGGATTTGCAAGAATCAAGGGAATGGGATGGGGTTGGGCTGGTGTAATTTGGATCTACAGTTTAGTGACATACATTCCTCTTGATTTGCTCAAATTCGCGATCCGCTATATTCTGAGTGGAAAGGCATGGGACAATCTTTTGGAGAACAAGGTATGTTCTTATATGATTCATTGTTCTTACAGCATTTTTGATGTAATCAAGAGGGATCAAGATTCACAAAATGCTTTCTCTCATGCTCCCATTACAGACTGCCTTCACTACCAAGAAAGACTATGGAAAAGAAGAGAGGGAAGCACAGTGGGCTGCAGCACAGAGAACACTCCATGGTCTTCAGCCTCCTGAAACCTCTAACCTCTTCAATGACAAAAACAGCTACAGGGAGCTTTCCGAGATTGCAGAGCAAGCAAAGAGACGTGCCGAGGTTGCAAGGTAAGCGATTTGTTAACTTGTATGACTTCAAGACAGTGTTTATATCAAGTTCTTTAAACAACTTCCCTTTTTTTTTGAATCTCAATGTGTTGTATAGGCTTAGGGAGCTTCATACTCTCAAGGGACACGTCGAATCTGTGGTGAAGCTCAAGGGACTCGACATTGATACTATTCAGCAGCACTACACAGTTTAAAGAACAGAAGAGATAACAAGCTTCAGTGGAAACTGTTTGGTGGTTTTCTGAGATCATAAGCAGATATAATGAGGAAGAAAGACTCAAAAGGCCTAATTCTCAATCATGTCTTTAGGTTATCCAAAAAAGAAATGTTAACAGTGTTGTGAAAATGTGAATGGTTACTCCATTTTTCTCAAATTATGCTAGGATGAGAGAGGTACTGTTCTCTTTTGCAACCAAATAACATCCTTTTTCTTTTGGGATGATATTAGTGTTGTTAAGATCACATTTTAATAGCCCAATATAATTCTCAGTGGTTATATGGTTTTCTAATATTGAATTTGGTTCTCTTCACATTCCTCAACGCTAATCTTGTAAGTTCTATCAATATTCAATTAAAATAAAAAAATTTATTTTAATAAATACACAGTAAATGCATTAAAAATTAAACTTGGCACTTTTTTAAAATAAAAAATTGTTTAATTGGTAACAGGATACATGATAACTAAATCCTATTGATAATTATGATATGTGTAGTGGTTTGAATTGAACTTAAGAAATTAAAAAAAGTGACACTTAACTCTGTTTAAAGATGCTTAAAAATTAAGGTTTCACCGAAGTTCTTCTGCAGAAAGGGGTCCTCATGTGTGAAACATATATAGATTTTCACTACTGATTAGACTGTGTTTGCAGACCTAAATTTGGCCGCACCTTCCTAATCAATAGTAAAAAATTTATATATGACTAAAAGTATCTTAACAGTTTTATAAGCAAGGAACTATTTCCATCCTTTTCCATGTTTTAAAACTTATTATCTATGTCTGCAAGAATAACAAAGAACAGAAACAAGTAGTTGATTATGAATTGTTTAGTTAATCATAGTGCAATCTCTCCTGATTTCTCCCTGATTCCCTGTTCTGATCCCTATCCTTCCAAGCTTCCTCATAGCAACCACAAAAGCCCGTTCGAATTCTGTGCCGTTCGAGGCGAACAAGTTCACTAGCTTTCTTGATCTTTTATCAGTGAACAAAGTCTGATCAGAAGAAAGAAGCCCTTTTCCTTGTTGGAGATTCTTGTAGTACTGGTTATCAAATGTTCTAGGTGTAGTTGGATCCATGTCTATGGCAATTCTGGGGTCAACACTTTTAGGACACAGTTGCAGGAGTTGTTTCGCATATTCCGGATTCAATGTTGGATCAATTCTGTTCTTGGTTCTGAAGTTGTAGATTCTTTTGGAGAATTGGTTGCAGTGAGAGAAACCAATAGTATGTGTTCCTGTGAATGATCATACATTTCAATGGTTCATACTTTTTTCTTTTATGCTTTCACACCTCTAAATAAATTTGTATTTCTCAGTGCTTCTATATTTCTCAGTAACATAGTTGCCAAATAAGCTATAAACCATGTTTATTGAAAGTTAATATAAATTATATTATGAATATTGAACCTTTCCTCAAAAAGTATATTGATCATTATGAATGAAATATGAAATACCTGATAATGCAACAAGATCTCTAAGGGTGAGTCCATTTGAAGCAAACATCTGAATTAGCTGTGTTAGTGTGAAATCAGCATGAGGTAGATGGTGTCTCACACTAGCTTTTGTACTGATTCTCCCATCTAACCTTCCTAACTCAACTGCATAAGATGGTCCTCCTGTCTGAAAACACCAAATAAATTGTCATTTTGGGATTTGGATTAAGCTAAATTATATGGAGAAGTGTTTTTCACATTTACTATTGAACAGAATTTTAACGTATTTTATATCCTATCCAACAGTAAATGATTAATAATTCTTTTAAAAAAAATACTTCATTGCTAAGTGATAACTGCCTTTTTTTTAAGTTTTAGTGCACATATTAAGATGGTAATTTTTTTATTCCTCATTATTCTCCTTCATGTCAAAGACTAATCTGTCGTGGATCCAAACTTCATTTAAGGGTTTATTATAGCTGGACAATAATTACTGCATATACAAGACTAGACTCGAACTGCAGACTGATGAGCCAACCACGGTATCAACCCAAGTTGGATATATACATAATCTTCCAAAAGATATGAAAGTCAAAGATATATATGAGTCTGCAAAGTTTTATGTTTATTATTTACCAATGCAACAACGTCCCTAGCAGCCATTGCCAGAATATCAGCACAAGAAACCTTATTTTGGCAGCGAGGTACACTATCCACAGCAGCCTTGGCTTTGATGACAGTATCAAAACCGTCACCAGCCAGTGACAGATTGATACCGTTATCCTTCTCTGTACTGTTGTTTCTTGATGCCAGCATCACTGAAGCATCACATCCCTGTCCACACACAAACAAATTTCAGTATTTTCATGTTTTAATAGCCGCCGCAATGCATGCCTCAATAGCCATAACTAACACGTGTTTCTAGTGCAAATGGGAGATTGTTGGAAATAAGTGTGTATATTCAATAACAACAATTGTAACGGCAATTGCGCGCAAAAAGAAAAAAATAGTACACATAACTGTATGTACTATGTACAGTGTACTAAGTACTAACCCGAACAAAACAGTCGTGGAAAAATAACCTCAGTGTGCCCGGTGCTGTAACAAATGTTTGCTGAAGTTTTGTTTCGACGGCGGTGCGAACTATGGATTCGACATCCGGGCATGTGTTCCGGTAATAATCGAGGCGAAGTTGAGCATAACAATTACTAGCCAGGAGTTGCAGAACAAGGTACAATAGAATCTGAGAACTCATCTTGTGCTGTGTGTAACAATATTAACTTTGGTCTTGTGACTATTGCATCCTTAAATAGTGGAAAAGGAGAAACGAAAGTAAGAATAATGGAAATATATCCTTTTAATTTATGAGGAATCTTAGATTGTTCAATGTGACGGAAACAGAACAAGAGCTAGAGACCAAGAAGAAGTGCTTTTTGGGCAAGTGTTGTGCATTTGGGAGAATAATCTGACAAAGCATGCACTCTCATGCTTGCATTAATTTGTGAGCGAAGCTCTTAGTAGTGCTGAACCAACTTCTTTATTCAAAGTACATCAAGGAAGATACTGCCACTAAAAAGTCCTCGTATAAAAATAATATTAAAAACAGACATATTTTTTTGAAACAAAAAATTCAATACAATAAGGTGAAGCATCAATAAAAAAGTATTAGACAATAAAATAAACTAATTTCTAATCATTTTCGTCAATACCATCAACAACTCAATATCAAATATCACTCTAATCTTTGTAACTTCTAACTGACCTGTTGATTATTTCCGTAACACCTGTTTCTTTATTTCTGACAATTCTATCATTCCTTTCCAAATACTCTAAATAATAATAATAAAACATGATAAGCAAGACATAATTTTTTGGAAGTTTGATAAATAAGGTATATTTTCAACAAACGCTTTTGTGCAGGTAGTACAGCCAGAATCGCTCCCGGAGGACATAACCAGCTACAGTTTCACAAGAACACTATGGAAAGGTTTGGTGTCGCCACGAGTGGAGTTATTTATTTGGTGTACACTAATAGGAAGAGTGAATACTAAAGAAAGGCTGCTTAGATTGAAAATTATTAGTCAAGGTGATAACATATGTGTTTTGTGTAATAAAGAAGTTAAATATACTCATCATTTGTTTCTGAGTTGCGAGTTTACCTGGCAGGTGTGGTGTCAATGGTTACTTGAATTTAGGAGATCGTGGACTATTTCAGACTCACTAAAAGAACACTTTGAGAGATGGACAAGTGTTGCTAACAGAAAGGTAGAGCACAACAAGTGGCTTATTTACTTCTTTTCATTATTTGGACTACTTGGCTAAAAAGGAACCATCAGATTTTTAATAATAAGGAAGGGAGTGCAGAGGAGGTATTCCAGAAATCTTTAAACAATGTTAGAGAATGGAGTAGTTTAGATCCTTTTTGTTGTTGATGGCTATGCCGGAGATGGCATTAAAAAAAGTTTTTTTCCCAACTTGTTCATGTTGTAGTTTCGGTTTGGTTGTCGCTCCACTTTACTGTGTTGAGCTCTCTTATTCAAAAAAAAAATATTATGTATAAATATATTATTTCTTACCCTTTTAATATATATTTTATATGACTCATTAATTTAGTATCTGATTTTCTTTTTAATGCGTAGCATATTGGCCGTTAAATTATATGAATTGGTACCACAATGTAATTGCATGCCAACTACAATTTGAGACATTTTGGATTCTGTAATGGGTTAATCGAATTCTTAGAGATGGGACATTAGGACCGAGATCAATGGTTCAATTGGAAAAAAGAAAAACAGAAAGGGAAAAAAAAGTTAATTGGATCCAGAGAGAAGTATGGTGTTTAGCATTTCTTTTGCTTCATTTTTATTGTTATATTTGCAGCAACATAGTGTGATAAAAGCTGTATACGCACAAACCTCAACCACCAGTTAAAATGTAGCATTGTGACCAAAATTCTTACATCTGTATTATATTGTTAATTTATTTTCTCCTGATTGGATTATCACCAAAAGTCTAAAATACCCCTTTCAATTTTAAGTAGTGTGCACATTCTGAGCTCCTGATACCTTAAGGTTTAAGACGTGCAAAATATATAACTTATTAATAACAGCTAATTTATTAATAACAACAAATTCTCTCTCTCTAATATAATAATATCTACTAATTTTTTTTTTCAATAAAAGAAAGTAGTTGACACACCTAAGAGAAATACATAATTTTTTTTAATTTCTTATAATAACATTCTTTTTTCTCGTGTAGCGTGTAGTGTTTACAAAATCAAAGTTATATTAGATATATGCATATGAAACAATATTTCAAAGGTTAAAATAGATAATAAATAAGTTTTCAATTGTTTAACATTCGAACTCCTAACACTTGTTTAAGCAGACGAGTGAGTTGACCACTCGACCAACCCAAGTTGGTTCATTGAATCTTCTTTTAAAGCATGTAAATGTTCTAGCCAAGTCCATAAAAATGTTTTTTTTTTTACTACCAATGAATTATAACTCAAATGACATAGTCTTTTTATTCTAAACTAGAAGTCTCAGATTCGAATCTCACTCCTAACTTTGAAAAAAGGAACTGTTATATATATATTTTTTATAATATCTTCAACCATTGTCTTTACTACCTTGCTGTGTCACCTTATTCTCAGCAACTTTACTACCTCCAACTTGCAATATGACTATTTAGATTCCATGCAGTTTAGGGTACTCTACCGCTATTTCCAAAATTAGAAAGAGAAGAAAACAACTGATTAAAAAGAATCCAATATTCATTATCAGAGAGAAAAGTAAATAAAGGTAAAATTGATAAAAACATATATGTCAAAAATGTAAGCCTCTTCAACATATGATAAGAACTTCAATTATTGTCACAAAAACTAATTTTCACCGAGACATATGTAATCTACCAATGTATAAGAAGCAGAAAACTGCGGATCAAGAACCCCCCTTCCTCACTCTAGAAAACTTCAATAGATGTTAATGTTGTTATTGATATTGAATTTCAATCAATCTTCATATTCTAAGAATACATAAAGAGAAACCTTCAGCTATTGTACATGTCATAGTCCCTTGTTCCCAGCTAAAACAACAGTATACCTGCAAAACTTTCTTGAGTTTTCTTTCTCATTGGCTGCAAAGCAGAAAGAAAAACCTTATGATCTTTAAATATGGCAAATACAGCCAACATCAATGCTAAACATACAACAGTGCAACCAATCATGGGCTCGATTTGATAGCACCCCTGGTTGCAGTTAAATAAATCTGTGAACTGTGATCCATATTAGCCCTTTAAATAGAACTCAGAACCAGCATTTGATTCTGCAAGGGCTAGAAGTCACCCATGGTATCATGGGTCTCATCTGGTTCGGCTCCTCCTCGCAATGAGAGCAAAACTAAGTTCACCAATGCACGCCAAACTTGGCTGGGCCACACAGAACCTTAATGAACAGACCCTACCTTTGCTTTAGAAGAAAAACTTTAATACAAGTTATCTTTCAAGGGACTGCATAGAAATTTTCTCTAGCAACAGAGGCCAATCTTCTCCAAGTTGCCGTGGATTTAGCTGCATGGCAATGTTAAAATCAGGCAAAGATACAGAGCAAGGTGGTCTGTTTTCGGGCTCAGGTTCTACCGGCCCAACAATGCTCTGCAAATGTGAATGATTATTTGGCCACATGCCGTTGATGACCTTCCCCTGAATCTGTTTTGGGACAGGGGGCTTCCTTGACTGATTTGTAGAACGAGCTCCAGCTAAATCGACACAAGACCTGATCAACCGTTTCAAGTACACATCTACCATGTTATTCAACGTGTTCGCACATTCTATAGAAACACCACCAAGACCTTGAACCGTGGCAATCTCATCCATGCGCCGTCTCAAGGTATCTGTATCATGCAAGCTACCACTGTCACAACAACTAACAAAACCACCACTGCTATTAATGGGCACTGCTTTGTGGGACCCACCCACGCTTGCAGAACAATAAGGAATCCCAAGCGGTGCTGTCAGAGAACCTCTAGAGAAACTGAGGTGGTTTAACTGCTCCACCTCTTCCCCATCTTCAACAATCGATATTTTGGTTGGCCCCTTGTCATTTATTCTTGATTTTTCAGCAGGTCTATGAATAGCGTCCCCTATTTCAGTCTCAGGTAGCTCAGCAACTGCTTGAAGATGCTGTATGTTCCTTTGATAATCACATTGACTAAGTGTTCCATTCTCCATTTCAACCTTACTACCACTGTCTTCAGTAGCTGTGGGTTGATGAACAACAGAGTCAACTTTCCCATTTGGTCCAAGAGGGCTTGGTCTATCTTTAAGCTTCCTATCACGCATTCCGGACCGAACTTTGCGTGGGGAGACTGGCAGAACCCCATTTGACCAAATGGGTGCATTTTGATTTTGACTTTGGATGTTGGTAACACTCAGTTCATGTCCATCTTGTCTACTAGGAGATATGTTAGTAGCATGTGCTACCGATTTTGGAGTACCGGATGGATGTACTGGTGGTGGAGATTTTGCTTGGCAAGCATTCCTCAAAATCGACCTTATAAGACGATTATGCAATGGAATATTCTCCCTTCCAAGTACCCGAAAGCACAACTTGTCAAATTCATTCTTCCCCAGCTTCTGACTCAAAAACCTGCTCAAGTAATAGAAATACCACTTCGACTTATCAGCTCCAACCTTCTTTACAATATGTGCTTTCAATTCGGCCAAATCGAGTCTAGAGCTCTTCTGTGGTTGCATCTCTGAACAGAAAGATTCATACACCATGCAAAAAATCAGCAAATAACCAACCAACCCAAAAGGTCGATTTCAGCTGAATTGCAGTTAATTCTGTTTCCAAAGAAACCGAAATCTACCCTCTCTCATATCATTTAACTTAAATCAAAGTACCATAAACTCTGCATATCACAACAACCAGATGCACATATCATACCAATAACTGTAACAAACCAGGAAGTTACAATTCTGAAACTGGAAAACAGTTACATTATAGCACAAAATTCACAAACCAATACAGCAAACAGTGCAAAAGCCAAATCTCAACTTCCCAAACACCAAAACCCTAGAGATCAAAACTGCAAAAGGAACTTGCTAACTCCAAGCACGGAAACATTGAAACTAACCTGAATTCAGCGAATTGCGTGGCAAATCAAAACCCTAAGCACCAAACTTGGGGCTCGAACCACCATGCCTGTTGCATCGTAACAACACGAAGCGCGAGCATTACTACACAACTTGCATCTAATCAGAAACCCCAATTCTTGAGCGAAATTCGAAAGCTTCGAACTTCAAATCATAAAAAGATCACTGAGTTGAACGAAACTGAGCAACGCCAGCGCGAAAAAGAAAATTAAAAAATAAAAAATAAAAAGAAAGAAAATTTTGAAATTTGCAGCAATGGAAGGAAGCACAATGAAGAACAACGACTTAAATAAAACTTTTATGTTTTAACAAAAAAAATAAAAATGA
>NC_029777.3:103395398-103424094 GCF_000817695.3 Arachis duranensis | reverse complement strand
TCAGGTTAATCCAAAAATCAATCAAAATTTAGTTATTTGACCTATGTTTATACATATAAGTCAATTTAAAAAATGAATTTAACACAATTAAAATTTTATAATTTTAAAATTAGTTTAGCTTTTAAATCTAAAAAAAATAAATTACACATTTATATTTTGATGTTACTCAATTAAGTTTGTATATTTAAATAACTTATTAAATAATATATTTAAAAATTATTTAGTTATTTTGTTAACTGATAAGATTAAATTTGCATCATCTCTCACATGAAAATTAGAATCGAGTACTAATATTTTGTTAGGGTTTTATAATATTTTTGGCTCAAATATACTTTGCGTCATTATGTTTTTGAAATCTTTTTAAAATATATTTCAATTATATCCTTAGAAAATTAGCATTACAAGATACGCAAATTAATTTTATTATGGAGAGTAAGTTAGTATAAGATCACGTTATGAAGAGGAGTGGAGCTTTATCTACTTATGATGTCAGCCACATAGTAATTGGACCGTGCAAGGGGTAGAGGCCAAATCGGACCGTGCGAGTTGTGACAGCAACACGGACCCTCGGAATTGTGCAAGCCTAAGCCACGTGTTGCACGCAAGTAACTCCCCAACGACGGTGCCCATTTAACCCCACAACTCGCCTTCATTGCATGCGTACCCTCACTTTCCCTTCCTGACTTTCTTCTCCACCCAGCATCTATACCTCCATCTTCTTCCTCCCTGAACGCTTGCTGTTTCATCCATTTGAGGAGAAGAAAATTAAAATGTCCAAGAAATCAAAATTTAGAAATGTTGATCGTCCAAAACTTCACATTGTAAAATATCTTAACTATTTTGATTATGTAAGTTTATTGTTGTTAGAAGTTGAATTGAGAAAGATATATGTGACTTAATATATAATTTTATTAATAAAAATTTAGAAATAAATGTTTAAAAAAATATAAATGTAGTTGATTCTTGTTTAAAATTGTTTATAATATAATAGATTTTTAATAAAAAAGACCTTTTTAGAATTTTTTGGAGTAATATTAGAAGTTATAATTAAGTAGTTATAGTTAATTGTAGAAATTCAAGAATATATGTTTAAATAATAGTTAGAAATATATATGTTTAAATGTAGTTATTCTTGTTTAGACTTTTTTGTAATATAAAAGATTAGAAAAAAAATAGTTGTTTAGAATTTTTTGTAATAATATTAGAAATTATAGTTAAGTGGTTAACTGTTATAATTAAATTTAAAAATTTAGGAATATATATTTAAATGATAGTTAGATAAGTTTGTTTAAATATAATTAATTCTTGCTTAGAAATTTTTTCTAATATAATAGATCAATATTAAAAATGACTCGTTTATAAATTTTTGTAATAATATTAGAAATTAGAGTTAAGTATTTAACTGTTATAATTAATTTTAAAAATTTAGGTTTATATGTTTAAATAATAGATAGAAATATGTGTGCTTAAATGTAATTAATTCTTATGGAGAATTTTTTCCAATATAATAGATTAGTAATAAAAATGACTTGTTTATAATTTTGTGTAATAATTTTAGTAATAATAATTAATTAGTTAACTGTTATAATTTCGGTGTATAATTTTTTTAGAATAATGTTGACAGAAATATGTTATTTTATTTGAGGTTTTAGTATTATCAGTAAAATTATATGTTTTAATTAGATATTTTTAAATTATCTATGATAGTTGTGGAATTTGAATCGTGATTTTGCTATGCTTTTGTAGAGTTTACGGATGTTGATATGTGACCACTCTGTCCCTCCTGATCGGTACAATGAAAAGGTGGAGGAGCATTTACGATCTATTGGTTTTTACCATGTGGTCCAGATTGGAGTAGTTCAATGTTAGAAAGCACTGATAAATGCTTTAGTGTAAAGGTGGCACCCGGATACACATACCTTTCACCTTCCGGTTGGTGAATGTGTCGTGACACTGGAAGACGTGGCTATGATCTTCGGTCTACCGACCGACGGTCTTCCAGTCACAGGGATGACTTTGAGTAGTTTTGAAGCTTTAGAGGTAGAGTGTCTGCACCAATTTAGGGTCGCACCGAGAAAGTCAGATTGTAGAGGAAGCTGCATAAAACTGACGTGGCTATGGGATTTAAAAGAACGGTTACAGTTGATTGATTAAAACAGTATGCAGGTGTACGTCAAGTGCCACATCATGCTATTGATCGACACGATCTTATTTGGAGACAAGTCTTGGAGATCTGTCTACTGGAAGTTTCTGCCTCTGCTCAGCTAGTATCGGGTAGTACAGTTGGGGATCAGTATGCCTAGCACACCTGTACAGGGCATTATACAGGGCATCATGTTTTAAACTGTAAGAAAATCGATAGTCCGCTAACACTTCTGCTCTGTTGGGCTTGAGTTCGCTTACCATATCTAGTGCTGGTTCCTAGGGAACCCCGCTGTTTTTCACTTGCAAACAGGTAACATTATCTTACATTTACCTGGTATCTTCATATTTAGAATCAGATTGTGTTAATGAGATAAGTCATATTAGGTGGTGTAAGTGGGAGTGTGGAGACCGAGTCTATAGATATCTTAAGCTTGCTCATTTTAGGAAAATCCTAGATGATCTTCAGGAAGGCCAGATGTGTTTTCATTAACGTAGTATTTGGTTCAGGTTTAGTGATATAGTTATTTTGATTGTAATCATTTATTTGCTTTATTGTTACCAGCTTTTGTGGGTTGTATATTCTATTGATCGTGTTGATTCGGACATAATTTCTGCAGCTGCAGACATCTACATGCACTCGGTTGTTTGGAGTGCAACGGTGCCGTTGGTATCTTTTGAATGTATTGAATGGCATGCTACCGACATGTTTAGACGACAGTTTGGTTTCGTTCAGGGAGTTCCTTATCAGGAACGGAATCTAGACAGGACACACGGAAAAGTCTTGACTGATCCTAAGAATCTTAACTAAATAAATACTGGTTCCTAAATACCAATTAACTCAAAATATTTTTATTTTAAACTTGACTAAATAAACACTTTTACAAATGCTAATTGATTATACTTTCACAAGTCACTTAACTATTTGGTCCATCGATCAATATCAATTATTACAAAATTCTATTCCTTCTTATAGATATACGCAATTACGTACCTGCACTCATATAGTCCGGAAACTCCGGAGCATGTATGGCTTCCAAATCCAAAACTCGCATGAAAGATGGCTCCTCAAATGGCACTTCGTTCGCGAGTGCATTTGCCACGTTTGTCACATTCGGAGCCACAATGCCGTCACCTTAATCTTCATCTCCGTTTGGACCAACAACTTCGTAATTGTTTTCGAACTCTTCCTCACTGTTATTATTGTAGTCTTCCCATAAAATATTTCGGTAAGCCTCAGCTTGTTCGAATTCAGTGTACAACTCGATGAACGAGATTTGAGCACGACTTTCAATATACATTGAAATTATCTCTTGCATACTCGCTTCATCTGTTATATATTTGGTATGAAATTGAACAAATCCACCAAATATTGGTACGTGATATCTGTATAAAATACATTATATTTTTCTTGACATCTTCGAATCTCTCTTTTCACAAATCACACATTTAAGCTCTTCAAATGAAATTGTGAAGGGAATAACAACATCTAACGGATCTTCACAAACAAATTTTACTCATTTAGACGCTTGCAACAAAATCTGACCAAAATAATACACTTTCAAAAAAACTCTATCATCCATTTCTCTCACTCACTTAAACAGAAACAGAAACTTCACTATCAACTTTTTTTTTCCAACCCAACCAGATAAACACCAGACCATGAGAAAGAAGAAGAGAAGTCGAAAAAGATGAAGAAGATTGGATCTGGTCGGTTGATTACGATTTACACACCTTCGCATGTATATATATACACACACAACTCAGACCAAGCGAGTTGTTTAACCTAATTAAAAAAAAAATATAATAATGAAAACGGACCATTCGATTTCATTTAGGAAAAAAAAAATTATTCATGCACAACTCGGACCCAGCGAGTTGTTGAATCTAATTAAAAAAAATTAATAATCAAAACGGACCATCCGATTTCATTTAGGAAAAATAAAAAAAAATATTCATGCACAAATCGCAGGATCCGATAAGCTTTATGTGAATTTCAGATCTTCCATCCATGCAAAACGGATCCTCTGATTTGTTTACAAAAATTTAAAAACAATGAAATCGAATGGTCCGATTTCTTAATACCAAATTTGAGCAAAAAGCTGTCCCACAAATTAGTCTAGCACCTTTATCATCCATAACTCGGCACAACACGTTCACATCTTCCATAACAAAAAAAATCAGCCTACAAGATATGCTAATGTATTTTTCCACCGCCACCGCACTCACACTCCTCCCTTTCCCTCTTATCCTCCCTCTTTGCCACATTTCCCTCTTATCCCCCCTCTTTGCCACCGCCACCGCACTCACAATCATCAACATCATTACCACTATTATCACCACCATTTATGTATGATAATTAATGAAAATTTTATATTTTCCTAAACTTTCTCTTCCTCCTCTTCTCCCTTTACATTTTTTTTACTTTCTCATTTTTTTTCATCACTCACCACTACCATCATGAGTTTCATTTATTTTAACACTCAAATTTTATTTTATTTTATTTTATTTTGGCAGATACGAAGCGAGTAAAGCGGAGGAGAGAGATGGTTAAGGAGCTCAAGGAGCTCTATTATAAAGGAGACAAAGACATATAGATACAGTTACCTAACACGTTAGCATTGACCTGCTGTCAACCGATTTCAAGGACTGGATTGAACAAATACAAGAGTAGATAAAAATGGATTTGTATTTTTATAATTGTTAGGAGATGTAATGTCCATCAAATAAATGGTTAAGGATCAGAAAGAATATTTACTCTTTATTTTATTTTATTATATCATGTTTATTATTGAGACCGAGATAATTATAAAATTACCGTTTTGACTTCTATATTTAAATTTATATGTGATATTTGATCAAGTAAATGCCTTTTTTATTTAAAAAATATCTTTAAACACATTATCTTATTTAAATTATTTTATTTTTTCTATTCAAACAAAACTTATATAAGTTTATTTTTCTATATACTCCAAAATAACTAACAAATATTAAGAAGTATTGGTAATATTTAAGTATACTAGGAATATTAAAAATATTAAAGAGCGTGATACTTTTTGGGGTCAAATATATTTTTTTTCTAAAATTTTAAAAATTTTTAAAAATATCATTAATCTTTAACTTGTTTTAATTTTGTCTTTAATTTTTAAATATGTTTCAATTATATCGTTATGTATTAACACTTTTAAAGAAAGTGCTGCATAGCATTCTACACTAATGTGTGTCAAAATATAATTGCGACGTCATATCATATGTTGACTAATCCAGAAATATAATTGAAAAATATTAAAACTTTAGAGATAAAAGCAGAAAAAAATTAACAATAAAATTAAAATATTGAAAATAAAAATAATATTTATTATTCAATACATTTAATAAAATAATATTAATGACACTTAAAAGTATCACTTTTATTGAAACTCATTTTAATACAATATTTTTATTAAAAAATTATAATAACTATCGCATATACATGTTAGTAAATTATATTAAAATATTTTTTAAGCAAATCACATTTATTATATAAAAATAACTTTGAAACCTTTAAAATTTTATTTATATAATTTACTAAAAAATATGAACCATAGAACATGAACCAACTAAATGTCCAAATTAAACCATCAAGTTAATTCCATGAAGAAATCAAACAACTTGCAAAGAACAACTTTTAAAGAAGAAATATCTAACAATAAACCACATATCCTTATCTAAGTTGACTAGTCTTTCAATTTTTATCTCCACTAGTTGAACAAACGAAGAGAAGGTGAACAAGAGGGGGAGGAAAAGGAAAAATGAGGACAATTTTGAATGAAAAGAAAAAATAAAAGAAACGAGAGAAGAGAGCATATTTTTTATATTTTGCTGGATGGGAGAATAAAAAATTTTACACAACAAATGTAATACTTCACATTCCATCTCTACATATTTCATGACAAAATAACATTGATGAGAAATTCATTTATTGTCCCAAATTATTGATATGAAAAATGGTAGCAAGTTCGGGCATAAAACGGAAATCACCTAAAAAAACTTCAACAGATGTTAATGTTGTCACTGATATATTGAATTTCAATCAATCCTCGTATTCAATAGCAACCCTCGGCTCTTGTTACATATCATAATCCCTTGCTCGCAGCTAAAACAACTGGATGCCTGCAAAACTTATTTTCTTTGTCCACAACCTACCATACTCTAAACAATTCACAATTATCAAAATAGGTTTTTTTTTTCCCCCCTGCAATTACGATCTATTACAGCATCAATTCAGGGATCCTTAAATGATCTATTAATTTGAACCCAAACAAAACATACTGCTATCTTCATATCATTGGTCAAAACACACTGCAAAATTTTATCAAAAGTCACCATATATCATTACATGTGTACACGAAAACACACAAATTTATGTGTTCCTCGAAAACAAAGATTGCATAGATTTCAAAACTTTTGTGTCGTCACAAAATACATATTCAATACGTATAAAAGGAAAGCGCAAATAATTGGATCCAAAATGGAAATAACATTTCCATTGTACAGTCGTTATTAAACATAATACTACTAAACTAACAAACTTCCTGTGTTCATGATAATGACAAAACACATCAATGCCAAACACATCATAATCAAGTTGATAACCATATACACAGTCCCGACATGGTTCTGCTATTGAAGCTGTATCTGTACTCTTAAAATAAGGTAAAATTCATTAGGAGGGTCCTTTCCTTCTTAAAATTGGCGTGAGATTATATAATACATGTATACAACATAAAAATAAAAATTTTAAAAAAATCCTAATCAAGAAATGGCTACTGGTTCTGATTACGTATTCACAACAAATGAAGTACATTCCACATGTTAATTAGTGTTTACTACAGAGTTTAATTCTACAATGGTTTAGATGTTTTCTTCCTGTTTCACTATGTTATGTGGAGTGTTTTGATGAATTAAAATGAGTGATGAATTAAATTACGCTTGGCCACGTCCAATCTTTTCTGAATACGATATTATTTCCTCGTTCTTTCTATTTGTTATCATTTAATCAGTATATATGTAAATTTTCACATTTTGCTCTTGTAGTAAACGTCTCAAAATTTACTATTATGACTCCCCTAATAAATCACAATTAACAAAATTAAACAATTTCAAACAACTGTTCCATAGCCACTGTAGCCACCATAACTATACTTAGGCAGGCCAAGTTCAAGCTTGGTTAACAAAATTGAGCTCGGCTCATGGCTGGCTGATTCGCAATTGAGCATAATTATAAAGCTCAAGCTTGCCAGTCGACTCACCAGAAACTCTAGCTCAAAACTTCAAATAGCATGAACAATTGAACATAATTGATAAAAATTATAAATTACATATAAAAAACACTTCAATTATATATATTATCTTTAGTCTATATACTTTATCATATCATATATATTATGAAAATAAAGATAATTATAAATTTTATATCAAAAGATCAATAAATATGGTGCACACTTATTATAAATTAAGAATATAAAATAAGTAATATATATTAACAATAATGTAAATATCTATAATTTATAATAAGTAATATAAAATTATAATTATGGTAATTAACTAATTATATAATCAAGTTAGCTCATAAGCCAATGAGCTTGCTTAGCTTACCAAAAGCCAAACTCGACTCATTTAATATATAAGAATTCAAATCCAAGCTCAAATTTGGCTCATAAACTCGTAAGCTCGACTTATCAAGTTATTAATGAGTCGAACTCAAGTTGGTTCAGGAACAGAATTGACTCGCTTCTAGCACTAAACCCACCTACCATGAATAGACATAGTTCACTGTTATTTCTAATTGTACTACATTTCAATTAACAGCAAGCAGTTGGCAATGACTCAAACAGGTAATTTGTAAATCTAATGCAGCCTAAAAGAGAGACAACATCTTGAGAAATAGTTAGAAAAAAAAAAAAAAACTCGGCGTCAGCTTATAGGTTGGAGTGCTACTGTCGTCTTTTTATCATCTTTACAAACCAATCCTGACACAAATAGTAATGAATCACCTATCATCTTCTAAGGTCAAACATATTACACTTTAAAACATTTAATATATTCTCACACATCACGTTAATACAGCTTGGGTATATCATGACATAACTGATGCTGTCTTTATATCAATTATTTAACATGATATTACTTATGCAAGAATGAGACAACAGTAACGGTTGTACTGTCAGTTAAGACATACCTGATTCATGTTTGAAGTTGTAAATTTCATTCATCATATCTCTAACCCAGTCAAAGCAGTTTTGCTCTCTTCTGATCAAATATATGCTTTAAGTACACCCTTTGTTAAGTTACTGCATTATCTGAAACTGCTTTATTACAAATATCAAAATTTTGGTCTTTACTTAATGGAAAAGATGATGATCAAATTGAATTTTAGCATTATGCACTATAACATCAAAAAATATAAAGCAGACTATATACATAAAAGCCCCTACATGATCACTGTGTTGTAGCTACATCTTTACAGATGCTAATGGAAGTTGTGGGTCCAATGCCAAAGAAAATCAGTACCACGATGCCATAGTTTACATGGTCTTGAGAAGCAGAACCAAAAGGACCATCTATACATAATTTTGGACAATCAGCTCACCTCTTTATGGTATACCTCCAAAAGGCACAACACCAGTGAAGATTCAGTAGATTTTATCCATCTACCGATAATGGAGATATACCACATTTTCGAGTGTGAAAACAGGAAGAACAATGATCATCAACACTAAGTAAGCAAGTACCTTTAATTGTCAACCTAGTCTGTTAAAGATATTAACTTTACCAAAATATCTCGTCTGTCATATAAGTTAACTTTTGGTTTATTCCTTTTCCCTCTTACATAATATTTGTTCTTCTGAAACTGCTCTGCCTCATGGCAACAGTTTCTGCTCTATCTTCCTAGGATAGAACCAACACACAATGCAACGGTTATCACTCTAAATTTCATGCAGGCTACGATCCCTACTTGATTTGAGGACAACCTTGTTACTGTCAACTGAAGTATACATAATAAATAAATAAATAATGACAAATACATAAATAATTTGCAAAACTCCACAAGATCAAGCCTTAATTCTAAACTGCAAGTTGCAACATCAGTTTACTCAAAATGATAAAAGTTCAAACACAAAATTAACCTTAGTACTTTACGGAAAGAGATTATTTTACATGGCAAAACATCAGTATTTTGATTTTTGTTCAAATTGATGGCATCGAATCATAGTGCATCTGCTTCTCATTTCCATTCTACCATGTATTATCCTATTTGCCTGAGAGAATCAAATATCAAACAGTTCTTCACAATCCATAAGTAGCTGAAAGATCACCAAGCTTAAGAAAAAGGGTACCATTGGGGAAAAAATGCAGAGCATATAACAGTTTTTGAACAATACTCATAATTTAGGAACACAAGAAGAGCCTAAAACTAACTAGCTGCTTCTGCTTTTCTTGAAGCCATGTTGAAATCATGAACCCAATTTAATGAACATGAATAAAGACTCAATAAATTCCATAATATTACAGTATTCTATAAACAAATGCAGAAAAGACTTATGTTTTTGTATGGAAAAAAAATGTTGTAAACCTTTTAATTTGGCTATTGCCTCACATCCCTTAGAGCCCAATAGTATATCCCCTGCTCTCCACAGTCACCACCATCAACCCCTTCAATCACCTTTTTAATACCCATCATTGCAGCCGTTTCTCTCACTCGACGCCATTCTTCCCTTGCTCCCATTTCTTGTTCTTCACATCCGTCCTCCTCTGCGCAATCTTCTCTGGCCAAGAGAGCTTCCAGACCACCATTTCTCACCACACTACCTTTGAAGATAATGAGAGAGAAATCAAGAAAGAGAGATCAAATGTTCATCGTTTTAGTTTATTTGAGAAATGAGCTGGCTGAGAGGAGTGTGGAAAAATGTGTATGACAGGGAAGAAAGTGAGATTGAGAGATCCTTACTTCACAACCAGTTCTCTCAGTCTCTCCATCGTTCTCCTTTGAGGCTGATCCCTGATCTTTGTTCCATCCTGGTATTTTCCAGTGTATCTCCATTCTTCCCCAGTCAACCTGGTTCTTTGCAATGCTTAGGCCAACAGTCTGTTCCTGGTGTTCTTGGGGTTGAGCCTTATTTTGGTGCAGCCAAAAGAGATAAAAATGAAACAGGAAAAAGTGTGCTTTGGTAATTTTTTTTTGTGATGCAGCATAATAATAGTAACGATAACATTAAAAAGAGGGGGGGTAGAAAGAATGAATGAATGAATGAACGAGCCTGATTGAGAGGGCAAAAGCATGTAAGATTTTTTTATACCAAATTTTGATATTTGAATTTCAAAGTGGGAAAGAATACATGTCAGAGAAAACAGCTTTTGGGAACAAGTTTTTTTCACACTACACATTGTATGTTGGTCATGACACACCGAGCAAAGCATGCACTGCCCATACAACATTCAAAATAAATCCTCTAGAGAATTACAATCCACCAAACATTGACATCAATCGATCATGTAGGAAGATGCACATTACATGCTCGAACAAAATGGTGGGAACTGGACTCACATGACTATGACACGTGGATGCCTGGGATGGGCTTACTACCTGATAATTTTATTAAGAGATTGGCTGCAAGCAGAAAGAAAAACCTTATGATCTTTAACAATGGCAAATACAGCCAACATCAATGCTAAACATACAACAGCACAACCAAACATGGGCTTGATTTGATAGCACCCCTGGTTGCAGTTAAATAAATCTGTGAACTGTGATCCACACTAGCCCTTTAACTAGCACTCAGAACCTGTATTTGAGTCTGGAAGGGCTAGAAGTTTTCCAAGATGAGTCTCACCTGGTTCCTCCTGGCAATGAGAGCAGAACTAATTGTGCTAATGAACACCGAACTTGCCAGAGCCTTACAGAACCTTAATAAACAGACCCAATCTTTGCTTAAGAAGAAAAACTTTAGTACATGTGTTATTCGTCAAAGGACTGCATAGAAATTTTCTCTGACAACAGAGGCCAATCTTCTCCAAGCTGACGTGGATTTAGCTGCATGGCAATCTTAAAATCATGCAAAGATACAGAGCAGGGTGGTCTGTGTTCGGGCTCAGGTTCTACCAGGCCACCAACACTCTGCACATGTGAAAGATTATTTGGCCATATGCCGTTCATGACCTTCCCCTGAATCTGCTGTTTAGACACAAGGGGCTTCCTTGAATGATTTGTAGTCCGAGCACCCACTAAATCAACACAAGACCTGATTAAGCGTTTCAAGTACACATCTACCATATTATTCAAAGTGTTTGCACATTCTAAAGAAACACCTCCAAGACCCTGTACCATGGCAATCTGTTGCATGTGCCTTCTCAATGTATCTGTATCATACAAGCTACCACTGTCACAACAACTAACAAAATCACTACTGCTACTAACCGGCACTGCTTTGCGGGTCCCACCCACGCTAGCAGAGCAGTAAGGAATTCCAAGCGGTGCTGTCAGGGGACTTCTAGAAAAGCTGACGTGGTTTAACTGCTCCACCTCTTCCCCATCTTCAACAATTGATGTTTTGGTTGGCCCCTTGTCATGTATTCTTGACTTTTCGGCAGGTCTCTGAATAACATCCCCTATTTCATTCTCAGGTAGCTCGGCAACTGCTTTAAGATGATGTATGGGCCTTTGATAATCACAATGACTAAGTGTTCCATTCTCCATTTCAACCTTACTACCACTGTCTTCAGTAGCTGTGGATTGATGAACAACAGAGTCAACTTTCCCATTTGGTCCAAGAGGGCTTGGTCTATCTTTAAGCTTCCTATCACGCATTCCAGACCGAACCTTGCGTGGGGAGACTGGCAGAACCCCATTTGACCAAATGGGTGCATTTTGATTTTGACTTTGGAAGTTGGTAACACTCTGTTCATGTCCATCTTGTCTACTAGGAGATATGTTAGAAGCATGTGCCACTGATTTCGGAGTACCGGATGGCTGTACTGGTGGTGCGGAATTTGCTTGGCAAGCATTCTTCAAAATTGATCTTATAAAATGATTATGCAATGGAATGTTCTCCCTTCCGAGTAACCGAAAGCACAATTTGTCAAACTCATTCTTTCTCAGCTTCTGACTCAAAAACCTGCCCAAGTAATAGAAATAGCGCTTCGACTTATCAGCTCCAACCTTCTTTACAATATGCGCTTTCAATTCGACCAAATCAATTCTAGAGCTCTGCTGTGGTTGCATCTCTGAACAGAAAGATTCATACAGCAGACAACAAATCAGCAAATAACCAACCAACCCGGAACATCAATTTCAACTGAATTACAGTTATTTCTATTTGCAAAGAAACCAAAATCTACCCTCTCCCATATCATTTAAACAAATCAAACTACCATAAGCCCTGAATACTACAACAACCAGATGCACAAATCATACCAATAACAGTAACATATCAGAAAGTTACAATTCTGAAACTGAAAAACAGTTACATCATAGCTCAAAATTTACAAACGAATACACCAAATAATGCAAAAGCTAAATCTCAACATCCCAAACACCTAAACCCTAGAGATCAAAACCGCAAATGGAACGTGCTAGCTCCGAGCACGGAAACATTGAAACTAACCTGAATTCAACGAATTGCGTGGCAAATCAAAACCCTAAGCTTGAATCACCAAACTCGGGGCATGAAACACCATGCCCGTTGCGTCGTAAAAGCGCGAAGCGCGAGCATTACAACACCACTTGCATCAAAGCAGAAATCCTCATTGTCGCGCGAAATTCGAGAGCTCCGAACTCCAAATCCTGAAAAGACGACTTAGTTGAACGAAATTGAGCAACGCCAGAGTTTTTTTTCCTTGAAATTTGCAACAATGGAAGGAAGCACAATGAAGAACAACGACGTAAATAAAGCTTTGAAGTTTATTATTGATTGTGCTCTGACCTCAGCGCAGTTCAGAGAATTTGCATAGAAATCTCGAACCTCGGAACTTGCTGATTCCGAATCTTCGAAGCTTCGACTATGGCTTATGGCGCTCTCTGTATACACATATATCTCTTTCTCTCTCGTTTTGTTTCCCCCTTTTTTGAATTTATTTTGTTTGCTGAAATTATGTATTGAGCTTTGTTTCCTCTGTGTGAGTGCGAAGCTTTTCGATCGCTCTTAACAGTGTTCCTCTTCCTCTTTTGTTTTTGCACTCACTTTCTTTCTTTCTTTCTTTCTTTCTTTGTGTTTTTTTTTTTTTAGTTTTTTTCAACACCCTGTTTGGTCTGTTTAAAAAATATTCAACTAAAGAGTGCATTCTTTTATTAAATATTTAAAATAAAATAAAATTTTTAAGTTTTAACTCTCTCAATATTTTTTTTAACAGTGCTTTAAGGATATTGATTAAAAGAATCAAAATAGAGATTTTTTATTCTTCAAATACATTATTCATTCTTTTCAAATTAATTGTCTTCTTTAATCGAATATATTGATTAAAATAATCAGTAAATTTTCTTAAATATTTACAAATTTGAAGGTAAAAGTAAAAGACAAATTATTGCTATAATCACAATGTATTTTCTCTCTATGATCATGAATTCATGATATTAACTAATATTTTATTTTCAATAAATATTTAAAAGGTATCTATAAATTAATTAATGAGTTATTGAAATCTGAAAATACAATTAATTTGATATAAAAACAAAATTAGGAAGAGACACTTATCATTAGAGAACAAATAGAGTATCAATGTATTAAATGTATTGCAAACAAAAAAGAAATTAGTTAATAGTTAAAAGGGAGATTCTATGGTGCTGTAAGATAAAACTTTTAACATCTACTAGGTTAGACGCATATCATGATGCTGGGTTGGACGCGTATCAAATGTATTGCAAACGAACAAATAAGTATATTGCAGTGTTACAATATTGGGTTAGACGCGTATTTCAGACATAAATTGATTGTTATACCTAGTTGCACGATTTGGCAGCATAAACAGAAATAAATTTCACAATGAAAATTACTTGTTAGAAAGTCAGGAAAATAAATTCAAGTTATACTGGTCATTATAGACTTATAGTTTGTTAATGAAGCAAATGAGCAGAACCAAGTCCAAACACAAATGAAATTCAAACACAAATGAAATTCAGAGTGAGAGACAAAAATTCAAACACATAATTCCTCCTGATACAAAAAAAAAACTACTCTTAATTTCTATTCCATCTTCTCCACATATTCCATCTACCCCTGTTGAGAAATGGTCTCCTCGACACTATGTGAGTCCCATACTATCAACATAATCAGAGTGCAGAGGCTGCAATTTTGTCGCCAGGCACGAATTATGGCCCTGGTTTCATGCTTCTTGCGGCGTTTACTATCCTCTTCTTTCTGATTTACATGCTCACAATTCTGGCTTCTCGAGGCTATGTTGTTTTGGGTAAAGTTGTGTTCTGATTTTTGTTAGGAATGGTCAAAATGTATTATAGCATTGTGATGTAATTGAGAAATTTAAGTGTATTAATTTTCATGCGTAGTATTTATTAATAATGAGATAAATGTTTACGGTAGTGAGATTTTTGTTATTCAAATGGCTTAATGAGTTGGATTTTGATTTGTTTGTAAAAATATGTTTTATCTATTTTGTTCAAAGAGCAATTATATAAACTAATTAGACAATCACAAGAGACTTCCCTACAAGAAAATGGAACATTTGTAACAAAAATTTTGTAACAAATTTAAAATTGTTACAAAAAATTATTTTTTTTAACAAAAATTAGTAATTGTTACATAATAATAATGTTTCGTAACAATAATACAATTTGTTACAAAATATCAAATTTTGTAACAATTTGATTTTTTTTATAAATTATATTGACTTTTGTAACGAACCAGTGTTTTGTTGCAAAATTTTAAAATATTTTCTAACAAAATATGAAGTTGTTGCAAAAGTTTAAAATATTTTGTAACAAAATATCCATTTGTTTCAAAAACTCCAATTATTTTGTAACAAAAAAATTAATTTGTCATAAAATTCAATATTATTTGTAACAAGTAATTTGTTTGTCACAAAATACAAAAATTTTTGTAACTAAAAAAATTATTTTAAAATGTTAAAATCTTTAAGATAATTTTATTTTATTTTAAAAATTTATTTTTTAAAATATTATTTGTGTTAATTAATTATTTTTTATAAAAAAATTAAAGATGAAATGATTTATTTTTAAAAATGGTATATATTATTTTATATTTTTTTATAAAGTTAATATATAATTTTACTAATAATTAAGTCTTAAATGTTGATTAAAAATTAATTTTTTAAATTAAAAATTAATTATTAAACATAAATAAAAATAATTAAAATTTAAAAATAAAAACAAATATAAAAAGTAAAAATTTTAATTCTACCCTTCACCGTTATTTTTTATTCTGCTGTTTGCCGTCCTCATCCATTTAAATAAAATTTTAAAAAACTCCCTTAAGAATAAAACATAGAGCTCTGATTTTTCTTTCTCTCTATTAGTCCTAAACCCACCATAATCCAACTATAATATTCCAAGTTTTTTTATAATTAAATTTATTATATTTATTGAGAATTTTATTTTAAAAAAATTATTTTACCGAAAGAAATTAAATAAAGGTTTATGATACTTTAAATTTAAAAGTAATTAGGAGTTATATGTAATTTTTATAATAATAAGAGTTTAAATTAATTAGAATTTTTATATCATCTTTATTGGATATTTGGTATAATTAAAATTATAATTTTGGTAATTGAAAAATTAGAAAGAATTATATAATTTAATTTAAATAAATTCTATCATTATTAATTTGAACTCATAGAAATTAGAGCAAATCACACTATTAAACCAGAGTGGAGGAGAAATTACGTGATTCAATCAAAGCCAAAAACATAACATGAATAAACCAAAAACATATTTCTATGTAATTCAAATCAAGCTATTTCGAACTAGAAAACCAAGAGTAATTCGAATCACATCAATTCGAATTAATAGGGAAGTGTAATTCGATCCATTCGAATTATGCATGCAATAAGTTATAGGTAGTTCGAGTTAGCCAGATTCGAATTACGCATACAAGTTGACTTAGGGTAGTTCATATCACACTGATTCAAATTATGAGGGAACTAATTCAAAGTGTAGTTCGAAATTATGCATGAGTATGTTCGAAGTTGGCTGCTTCGAATTATCAAGCCACCCACGTGAATTCCATGACATAAATCTAATATATGCAATTATTTTAATACACAACAATTATATCTATATGGAGGCAATGTTAAATCGAATTTAATTAGTTCGATAATACGAGTCTATAAAAAAATTGTATTTTATAAAGTTAAAAATTTTTATTATGTGATAGGTTAGTAAAAAAGTACATTGTAAATTTTTATAATACTCATCATAACAATGTTTAATTTAAAAATTGTTATTAAAATTTTAGTTATACTCTGCTACAAAATAAATAATTACAATAAAAAAATTTTATAAAATTTTCTTAAAAGATGCCATGAGTATTATAAAAAGTATCTTGATTCGATTTACATAAATTGACTTACAAATTTTTATAGTACTAATAAAATCTTCTAAATAAGGTTTAAACACACTGATTTTTTGTTGAATTAAAAATTTAGGATGAATGTATAGTTTCGGGAAGGAATCAAGCGAGAGAACATAAGATGAGAAGACACCACATCCAACTCAAAACCTTAAGGTAGTAAGTTAATGAGTCTCTAATCTTATAAACTCCTCACTCTTTCTTGCTTTTTTTGAGGTGGGACTAACTTCAACACTGCTCACACTTGCAACATTAACAATTTGAACTATCTATGTTATTATATATTATATGAATGTTGACTTGTTGAGTAAATTAGTTAATATGTTAATTAATTAAAAATAATATAATTTGGCAAATTATGCGTGTAATTTGTATTAAAAAAATTATTATAAAAAAATAGTGTTTTGTAATTAAAGAAAAAAATGTTACAAAATTAAGTTATATTTTGTAACAAAATTTTATGATAGAAAAAAAAAATATATTGTCATCAAAAATATTTTGAAGATCAAAATTTTGTTATCACTTTTATAACGACATTTGATTTTTTGTATCAGACAAATTTGTTACAAAATATTACTTTAAATTGTAATAGTTACAAAATTTTTTTGTAACGAGATATACTGCAACGGCCTCTTTTTTATTACAAAACTTCAATTTTTTGTAACAATTTTTTTGTTACAAATATTGCTTTTTCTCAATGCGCTTGATAATCATAGTGTTAATTTGGATAATATTATGTCCTAAAAATATAAGCCATGTAATATTATCATTTAAAATTGGTTGTAGTTGTTGCAGTACATGGTGTGTAGAGTAGTAGTAATTTTTTTTTGGCATTAGAATTTGAATGCTTATTGATTTAGGAGAGTTAAAGAAACAACTATTCATACATTAACTGCTTGAGCAATGATTTAAGATGATGATATCAATGACAGATCGGCGATCGATTAGTTAGGTTAGTGATTAAAAGATTTTGTTTATAAATTGATGTGAGTATGGTTATTGAATAAAGATGTAGGATTTATTTTATTTTTCTTTTCTTAAAACTATTAAATTTTCTACTGTTTTTTTCAGGGGTTACCCATCATACTAAAACCAAGATCCGCCACCATTAAAAAAAAATATTATTAAATTAATTTTTTTCGTGCGTCATTAGCATTAGTATTAAAATTACCAAATTTTAATGTTCTACGTAAATGGAGTTTATTATTGTTATTGGCTCACTACAAAACAAGTATTCTGAAATTGTTGGTTCTATCTTTGTATATACTGTTATCACATGCAATGAAATATTAAAGAAAATGATAAAGTTAAGATAGACATCCACTGTAAGATGATGACACGGTTGATAAAAATTTTACCTTTCAGTACCATAGAATCTCCCTAACTAAAATAAATTTTAAAAGATTGTTTATCTTCAATTTAATTTTTAAAATATTAAATATCTCTAAAAAAATATTTTTTTGATAAGCTATAAGTTACATTTTTTTAAAAAGATCTTTTTTCCTTAAATTTTTTTTACATAATAAAATAAATAAACAAAAAATATTTTTATATTGTTATACCCAAATATATAATTGATAAATAAAAAGATCATTTTGCAAGAGATATCCAAACATAAAATTACTTTTACTTAGTCATAAGATCTTAAAAAAAAAGATAACTTGAAAAAAAAATCTTTTTTTAGAAACTTAACCAAACAAACCTCGTAATATATTACAAAAATATATCTTATGTCATATTTGAAAAAAAAATGGACAAATTCTGTGGTGCCTATAATTTTAGTGCCAAAATTGTCGAGCTTGCCTTTTATTGTAAGTTTTAAATATTAAAAAAATATTTATTTTTATATTTTTTAATTTAAATATTAACTTTTATCTCTTTTTAGTAAGTTAAGCAAGTATATATAGACACCATAACATACACCAAGAAAATAATATAAGAATAAAGTGATAACTTAGTTCCTAAAAAATTTTGTATTAGATAAATTAGTCCTTAAGTAATAAAAAGTACAAAATTAGTCTCTTAACTTCCGTCAAACATCGTTAGTCCTTCAGTTAACGCGGTTAGTGATCGATATTAAACGACGTCATATCGAAGAGGCACAAAATACTTACGTTTTATAAAAGGTGAGCATTGCTTGTGTTTCTATTTATCTCAGACCTAGACTTGCATAATTACACTTAGGAGTAGAAACAGACTAGGACATGCCAAACTTTTCTTTTAACATGTCTGATATGTCTTGACCTGTAATCTATTATAGACTTTTTTTTAAAATATTAAACCCAACCTATTATCCAGTTTGGCTTAACCTGAAATCTGTTAAAAGCAAGGTTGCAAGAATCGGACCGGTCAATGAACCGATAAAGTGACTGGTTCACTGGTTTACTGGTTCAACCGGGATTCAACCGGAGTTCAACCGGTTTAATTAAATATTAAATAAAATTATTAAAAATTTAGTATATAAACACATGAAACACAGTACGAGTTCCTTAATGCATTGAAGAGGAAATTATCCAATAGCTATTAAATGTACAATGATGATGCCTATACCAAATGAATTTTGCAAATGGAACACAAACTTAAAAAACAAACTAGAACATCTTGAGCTCTTAGTGGCTTCAGTTCTCTGTGAATTTTTCCATCTGCATTACTCATTGACTCTCCTGCCCTGTTGCATTTTTCATTTGACCTACTCCTCTGCTGTGTTGCACGGTTCATCAAGAGCCATTCCATTCCCATCTTCACATTCACCATTCTCTCTAAAATCTTTAGGTGGAGATGCATGAGGGACATCCTCCTGGCAGGTTCAGAAGTATCCCTTTCAGATACTTTCACCACCAACACAATATAACAAAAATCAAGCACATAAAATGCACCAAAATTAGATAAAATTCAAACTTGATAAATTCAGATGATACGACAATGAAGTTATTAAAAAACCAGAGTCCCAAAATTGAACTTTTATCAAAATTTTATATTCGGTAAAATTCAGAATTACAAAATGATTAATTCATATAATTAACAAAATAAAAAAAAATTGAAAAGCAGAAGAACTCAAAACAAATACTCTGCATCTGAAGTTATAAACTCAAATCTGCCCTAAATTCCTCACTGAATAAAAAATTAATTGAAAAAAACAAAAACCAGAAAAAATTTCAACATAAAAAATGTAGTGAAGCAATCCATCATAATACCATCAACTGAGAATCAAACAAATCAGCAACAAACAAGTGAAGCAAGTCAGAAATCAGAATAAATAAAATTAACAAACACAACAAAGGAAACAAATCAGTGAAAATAAACAAGACCACAAAGATGTTGAGGGACGATGAAAATTGAAGAACTCATGGGCAACGGCGAAGAGCCCACGGCGGCACAGGTACGTTCGCACTTCAGACAGAGAGGTGCTCGACACAGACAGAGGAGAGATGTCTCGGAGACAGAGGCATTTTTGATGACGAGAAAGAGGCGGCCGACGACGGGGACGACAGAGAAGACTGGCAGCGTCTGAGACTAAGAGCGACATAGATTGGGGAATTTTGCCATTTTGGTGAGACTGAGAGTGAGAGAGAAGAGAGAAGCAGAGAAGCAGAGAAGCTCGGTAAGCCATGCACATCAACCACAGCTCCACCGCCTCCTTCCTCCGCCACTGCTGTGCTCCGACAAGCCTCATTCTTCTTCTGCTCTCCAGAGAACCTTTGAATTAGGATTTTGATTTTGGTGTTGGTGACACTGAGAGTGAGAGAAGGGAGAAGGGATTGGGGGCATTTGGGCTATGCGTAGTCTGTTTTTTTTTTTAATTAAACCAAAACGATGTCGTTTGGTGTTTAAGGGAAAAACCGAATTTCAAAAAAAACTGGCCGGTTCGTTCGGTTCACCAGTTAACTACCGATTCGACCGATTTTTTTACTTTTTTTGCAAGCCGATTTTAGACGTTGACAATTAAATATAATAAATTTAATATATCTCATAATTTTGTTAATAATAAAAAAATTATTTATATATTTAATTATGTTTTAATAAGTTCAGACATGGCTGACAGACTAATAAAACTAATTTGTCATGGATCTAATTTATTAACATATTAAGATTTTTATAAAAATATGAGTCTGTACTTATTAAATACCATACTGTACGGTAGACCTAGACAAGCTGCCTGTCTTTTTTTTTTTTCCCTCTAATTAAACTCAAACTAATTACACTCAGACACTACGACTTCACTCCAAAACTCAACCATCCATTGTTCATAAAGGCCTACAGTGAGGAAGACGACCTGCTGGAGATTTTTCCAGCACGTGCAAACTTGTGAGGTTAGTGATTCCAACTTCTTTCAGAGGTTACTATTTCTGCATTGTTGTTAAAATAATAAAAAAAATTTGAAATGTTTGTCAGTCATGGTTTGTAAACAGTTGCATTGGTAGTGTAAAATGGAACAATACAGAAAGAGTTGTAACAATGGACATGAAAAACATTGTTTATTTAATTGTAATTTTATGCATTTTTTAGATGGATGTGTTTGCAATCCATTCGTTGGGGCTTTTGAGGGGAAACCAAAACTGTAAATGAGTCTGATATGATTATGTATTTCCTTGTTATATGCACTTTAGTGATTAAAAAACTTCAGAGAAATGGTTTATGTCTTTCCTGGTTTGTGTATGCACTTTAATGCTTAAACAAGTTAGTTGATCTTCGAATCAAGGTACCACTTATTATTGCCATTATTCTCTTGTAACAAAAACAGGACATCCATATCATAATCATAAATTTATAATCAACTAGTAACTACAATAATTCAGCCAAACCTTCCAACTAAAAATGTCATTGCAATTACAACTAACAACACAAGTCACTCAGAACCAACAATTTCACACTTAGATCTAGCTACACTGACAGTTGTTCTTTCTTTTTCTTTAACTTTGGCCTTCAATTTTTTCATCCTTTCTTCCAATTCCAACAATCTCGCCTGAACCACTTACCTGGCCTTCTCTTCATGATGGTCACCAATAACTTCATCAAACCATTTAAAAAACTTACAGTATCGCAGCTTCTCTTATAAAGAATAAAAAGCAGAAAATAATAGATGACAATATATGAACCTACATGGTAGCTAATCATGTAAAAGTTATTGATTCTTACCCTGTAATATAGGCACCTAAAGAATAATCTGCTCATGTTCTCCCTGGTGCCTGACTTGTAGAGTGTCGCATATATACATTGCTTGGGGGCAAGAACGATGCTTGATCCCCTTTCCTTCCCACTAACACTTGCACCGCTCCAATTTGAGCAATCTGTCGCCCATCTTCTTCGTTGACTAAAGCTAGAGCTTTCGTTGCTTGATACAAGTTACGTGGGATAAATTGAGAATTGTCATATGCTAATTGGTATAATTACAAGAACGATAACTAAGAGAATAAAAGAAGGTTTTGCAAATATAGCTAAATCATTTTGTTCGGAAAATGCATCAAAAATTGGATAAGACAATGATTAACGATTATGAAAAGTCAAATGTCTTATTATTTACAAGTTACATTGAAGACTCTCGTTAGTCAAGTTAAATCAAATAGACATCATTTTCTTAATATTTATTTTAAGACTTATTTTATATTTCTTTTATTTTATTTGTTTTAAACCCAATTATGATTTGGCCCATTTTTATTTTAGCAAACTTATAAGTTAGGGCTTTTAACTTAAGAGATATAAAAATCTCTAAAATCTAGTAGTCACTTTTTTTTAATTTTTTATGAATAAAAAAATTCTTTGAATTTTTTTGAAAAATTTAAGTATGAACAGGAGAGGTAGAGTAATTTCCTTAATTATTGCATCAGAAAATCAAATTGAGGTAGAGAAATTTTTTTTTTTAATTTTCATCTTATTCTAAATTTTATTTTGTATCATTTGATATCAGAGTTCAAGTATTAAATTAATCTTTATTAATCTATATTTGTTCTTCCTTGACCTTGTTCATAAAAAGAATTCACCTAAGCAGTCTTCGTTATTACTGCGTCGTTCATTGTTTCTCGTTGGTACCTTCTTTCGTGCCTTATTTTCCTTCTTGTTCCTTTCTAATTGAGTTTTTTGGTGCTTTTTCTTTCTTTTTTTTCTTTTTCTTTTTCCTTATTATTTCCATATAGTTTAGGTTTCTTTAAAAAAAACAAAAAAAAATACAACAAAAATATTGTCCAATAGCATTTAGGTTTCACAAAAAAAAAAATCAAGCACACAAAAAATTTGTATTATCTTAAAAAAATCTAAATAAAAAACTTTAGAAAATTTTATTATTTTTATCTCCATATACTCTTTATTTTTTGTCTTTTATTTCAATCCTTTTTTCTCTTATTATTGTATCGGATTTTTTCTACTTTTTCTTGTTTTTATTTGATTTCTAAAATACAACAGCCAAAGAGATTTAAGAGTGATAAAATATAAGAGTGGTCAGTTTGATAGAGGGTAAAGCCAATTTTAAGAGTAAACACGAGTGTCCATCCTTGAGTAAAATATGTGAGGGAATGATTACGAGGTCCTTTCTATAATAGTTTTGCAGGTTCATTGCTATGACAAGCCACTCAGAAGAAACTCTAGTTGACATGGGAATGATTCAACACTTAATTAATCGCTTAAATAAATTGAAAGAATGGAGGCAGGAGGTGACACAGACATTGTCCAAAAATACTAAATAAGAAACTTTTCAGAATCAGCATCAGAATTATATACCTTCTAATGATGACTTTGATGGGGCTACGACACCTTGACACAGAAGTCAAGATACCAATATCAATGCCATCAAGATGTAAATACCACCATTCAAAGGGAGAAACGATCCTGAAGTTTATTTGGAGTGAAAACGTAAGATTGAAAGAATTTTTGCTTGTCGTAATTACTCTGAGGCAAAGAAGGTTCGTTTGACAGCAATTGTGTTCTCTAACTATGCTTTACTTTGGTGGGATGAATTAGTGAAGACAAGACGGCAGAATGACGATCACCCTATAGAGACTTGAGATCTTATGAAGCAACTCATAAAGAAGAAATTTGTGCCTTCGTACTACTACAGAAAAGTGCATAAGAAATTACATCATTTGATTCAAGACTCCAAATCCGTTGAAGATTACCATAAAAAAATGGAAATCACTGCCAATATAGAAGAGGATATTGAGGTTACTATGGCACGATTTATAGGAGATTTGAATAGAGTGATTGCTGATGTGGTCGAGTTACATCATTATGTGAAGACGGAAGATTTAGTCAATATGGTAATGAAGGTGGAGAGGCAACAACAAAAAAGAGCACCAAGAAAATTGTCTCATGCTAATTTAAAGTAGGAGTCTCGTAGTGCTGACATAACAAAGACTAAGAGTGATGAATCCAAGGAGTTGTTTGATGCTATAAAGAAGAAAGGCAATTCTAACTCTTCTTTTGTACTTCTAGACACAGAAACATTAAATACTTCAAGTGTCATGGTACGGGTCATTATGCTAGTGAGTGTCCAAACACGAGGATGATGGTTATTAGAGGGGATGAGATTGTGTCTGATTTTGATCTTGGTGATGATTCTGATCATGATAGTATGCAATCTTTGGAGGATCATTCTGATGGTGATATTGAGTATGTAGTCCATGGTGAATCTCTTGTTGTTAGACGTGCTTTGAATTTGCAAGTGAAAGAAGACAGTCTAAAGCAATACCAAAATCTTTTTCACACTAGATGCTTGGTGGGTGAAAAGGTGTGTAGTCTGATTATTGATGGTGGGAGTTGGACTAATGTGGTTAGTACACTTATAGTGAAAAAATTGAGTTTGACATGTGTTCGACATCCTAAACCATATACGTTGCAGTGGTTGAATGACAGTGGTGAGATCAAGGTTGACAAGCAGGTGACAATTGCATTTTTTGTTGGAAAGTATGTTGATTGATGAGGTATTGTGTGATGTGGTGCCAATACAAGCTTGTCAATTATTATTAGGAAGACCTTAGCAGTTCGACCGGCAAGCATTCCATGATAGTTACATGAACCAGTTCTCCTTTGATTTTAATGGTCGTAAGATCACTATTATTCCATTACTACCTAAAGAGGTTTACCTTGATTAGTTGAAGTTTCAACAGGTTAACAAGAAAAAAATGGGATGTGATGTCAAAGAAAAATTTGAGAGAAATAGGTTACAAGAGAAAAGAATATAGTAAAAGGCCCAAAAGTAAGTGAAAAGAAAGAAAAGAATACATATCATGAGATTAGTGCAAATATAGAGAAAAATGAGAGAGTTGAGAGAAAATTATGTTTCTTTGCAAAAGAGAGAGATTTAAAGAGTGCTTTAATAGGCAAGAGAGTCATGATTATGGTTTGATTTAAGGATACTTTATTATTTGACACTGAACTTAACCCAAATTTGTCAAATAACTTTGTCTCTTTGTTGCAGTAATTTGCATATATCTTTTCTATTGACGTGCCAAGTGGTTTGCCTCCATTACGAGAGATTGAGCACCAAATTGATTTTATTCATGGTGCTAGTATTTCTAATAGATCAGCTTATAGGAGTAACCCTGAGAAAACAAAGGAACTTCAACGACAAGTAGATGAATTACTAGCCAAAGGTCACATCAGAAAGAGCATGAGTCCATGTGTTGTACCAGTTTTGTTGGTTCCAAAGAAGAATAGTACTTGACAGATGTGTGTGGATTGTCATGCAGTAAATAAGATTATGATAAAGTATCATTATCCTATCCCTAAGTTAGATAATATGGTTGATGAATTATGCATATTCACTAAAATTAATTTGAAAAGTGAGTATCATCAAATTAGAATGAAATTGGAGATGAATGGAAGACTGCATTTGAAACCAAACATGAGTTATATGAGTGGTTAGTAATGCCTTTTGGGTTAACTAATGCACTTAGTATTTTTATGTGTCTAATGAACCATGTTTTGCTAGAATTTTTGAGTAAATTTATTGTTGTTTATTTCGATGATATTCTCATTTATAGCACTTGTTTAGATGATCACTTGTCACATGTTTCAACTATTTTGAAAGTACTTCGAAAAGAAAAATTATATGTCAATCTTAAAAAATGCATATTTTGTATTGATAGAGTTGTATTTCTTGATTTTGTTGTGAGTGCGAGTGAAATTGTGGTTGATGAGAAAGAAGTGAAGGCTATTTATGAATGACCAACACCTAAAAATGCTTCTAAGATAAGAAGCTTTTATGGTTTAGTTGGGTTTTACAGGAGCTTTGTGAAAAAATTTTCTATCATTGATGTGCCTCTCACAGAGGTTATCAAAAAAGATGTCGAGTTTAAATGGGAAAAGAAACAAGAAATTTCATTTCATATCCTAAAAGATTGTTTGCGTTCTTACCCTATTCTTATTTTACCTAACTTTGATAAAACCTTTGAGATCGAATGTGATGCTTCTGGGATTGATATAAGTGCTGTTTTAATGCAAGAAAAGTGAGCCATTGCTTTCTTCAGTGAAAAACTAAATCTAGTTCAGCACAAATATTCAACTTATGACAAAGAATTATATGCTTTGGTTCAAGTTTTGGAGGTTTGGCAACACTACTTCTTACCTAAGGAGTTTGTGATTCACACGGATCATGAATATTTGAAGCACCTAAAGGGATGAGGTAAGCTTGATAGAAAATATGCTAAATGGGTGAAATTTATCGAGAGATTTTCATATGTAATTACCTTTAAACAAGACAAAGAGAATGTAGTTGCGGATACTTTATCTAGGAGGTATGTTTTGATTACTACACTTACTTATAAGTTGTTAGAATTTGAATTTTTAAAAGAGTTATATGTAACTAATTCTTACTTTTCTGCTATTTATGCCTCTTGTGAACATAGTGCATTTAACAAATTTTATATACATAAAGATTTTCTGTTTTGTGGTAATAGAATTTGTGTGCTTACTTGTTCTATTAGGGACTTACTTGTTTTAGAATAACATAATTGGATTTGATGGAGTCATTTTGGTGTGCATAAAATATTAGATGTGTTATCTGAATATTTTTACTGGCCACACATGCGTAGAGATGTTGACAAATTTTGTATTAAGTGTATTGTATATAAATAGACTAAATCTAAGTCTTTACCACATGATTTATATACTTGTTTACCTGTTCCTGTGCATCTGTGGGTTGATATTTCTATGGATTTTGTTTTTCGTCTGTCTTGAACTAGGAAAGGTAGAGATAGTATTTTTGTTGTGGTAGATAGATTTAGTAAAATGGCTCATTTTATTGTATGTCATAAAACTGATGATGCAACAAACATTGCTGATATGTTCTTTAGAAAGGTTGTGCGCTTGTATGGTGTTCCCCAAACTATTGTTTTTTATCGTGACATAAAATTTTTAAGTTATTTTTGAAAAGTGTTATAGGATAAATTGGGCACAAAATTATTATACTCTACTGCTTGTCATTTTTAGAGTGATGGTCAAACTGAAGTAGTAAATCGAACATTAGGGACCTTATTATGTGCTGTTGTTGGTAAGAATTTGAAAATTTAGAAAAATTATTTATCTTTTATTGAGTTTGTTTATAATCATTTAACTGTTTTGGACTTATTACCTTTGTCTTGGAGTGATCTTGTAAGTTTGGATGCAGAAAGTAAAACTGAAAAGGTTAAAACAATACACTTGAAAACACGTGAGTTGATTGAAAAAAAAAAGATTGACAGCTCAAAGGGTGAATAAAGGTCAAAGATAACTTGTCTTTGAACCTGGTAACTGAGTGTGGGTTCATTTAAGAAATGAAAGGTTTTCTACTAAAAAAAATCCAAATTAGACTCTCTAGGGGTGATGATCCATTTCAGGTGCTCGAAAAGATCAATAACAATGCTTACAAGATTGACCTTGCAGGTGAATATAATGTGTCAGCTACTTTTAATGTCTCTAACCTATCTCCTTTTGATTTAGATGCAGATTCAAGAACGACTTTTTTTCAAGAGAAAGGAAATGATACAAGTTCTATGGGATAAACTGAGAACCGTCATATATCAATTGGTTTAATTACAAGAGTAACAAATAAGGGAATAAAAGAAAGTTTTGCAAGTATAGTTAAATTATTTGTTCAAAAGATGCATCAATAATTGGGCAAGACAATGGTTAACGATTATGGAAAGACAAACGTCTTACTATTTACAAGTTGTATTGAATATTTTCATTAGTCAAGTTGAATCAAATAGGCGTCACTTTTTTAGTATTTTTTTTAAGACTTACTTTATATTTATTTTATTTTATTTTGTTTGTTTTAATTCCAATTATGATTTGTCCCATTTTTATTTTAGTGGACTTATGAGTTAGGATTTTAAACTTAAGAGGTATAAAACTTCTAAAATCTAGTAATTTAAACTTATGTATGAATAAAAAAGGTAGAATGTTTCTTTTAACTATTGCATCAAGAAATCAAATTGAAAGAGATGAGCCCTTGTATTTGAATTTTTATCTTATCCTGAGTTTCGTTCCACATCATTGACTAATTAACAAAAGAATTAATGGTATCCAACAACAGCTAATTATAAAAATTAATTTGGTACTTTTTATTATTTAGGGATTAATTTATCTTATGCAAAATTTCTTAAGGACTAAGTTGTCACTTTATTCATAATATAATTTATGATTGTATCTTTTAAACTAATTTAAAGTATATGTTATTTTAAAAAATAAATTTATCAAATACAATTATTATACTTATACTTATTAAAAGTTATTTTTAATTTAATTTACTAAATATAGATACTACAATTAAAAAAATTATCTTTCAAAAAGCTAATATTAATAAACTATTTTCGAGAAGTAGAATATTTACCAAAATAAGAGCTTGTGCGTATCATTAAGTCGTTGAAAAGAGATTTTTTTAATAAAAAAATATTTTTTTATTTTTTTAACATAATTAATAATTTTTAATAGTAAAAATAAAAATACTAAAAAATATAAAAAAAATTTAAGTAAAAAATATAAAAAATACTAAAATAATTTTTAAAACT
>NC_029777.3:103394203-103395111 GCF_000817695.3 Arachis duranensis | reverse complement strand
TACTAAGTAAACACTAGATGCCGATCATTAATTGGGAGTGAATCTCTTGGTGAAAAAAAAAAATTTGTTTGATCTCATCCTTTATATTCTCTTTTTTATTTAATTTTAGTCCCACTTATAAAATTAAAAATAAAAGATCATATTTTATTCTCTAAGTATTAAAAAAAATAAAAAAATTCATTTCATCATTATTCAACTACTGATATAAGAATATTGAATGACTTCGTATTCATATGTATAATAATAAAAATCCATACATAATGTAATAATAAAATTAGATTCACGTTTATAATCAAAATAAAAACAAAAGTGCAAAAATATAATAGTGACGTATTCAGGAAATGTTTTTGTTACGGTGGGTAACCGGAGATTAATAGAATAGATGGCGCTGGTTGGCTCAATTGTCTGCAGAGGGTGGCTTTCGAGTAGGTTCGTTCGCTGGAGCCTCCTTCCGACTTGTGTACGTGAGTAAATGGGGGGTGGTACCTGCAAAGACACTCCGATGCCTAAGTTAGCAAGAGTGTTAGCAGGTCTAGAGAGTATTGGGCTTAGAGATACCTGAGGGGTGTCAGCGTATTTATAGTGGTGAGCCAATAACCACCGTTGGAGTAGTGCCGTATTTTTTGGGTGTTAACCGTCCCTTTATCTTAGGGAGGTTAAGATATGGCTTAATGAAGCGGTTAAAGAGATTTTAGGAGCGGTCACTCATTTGAATGAGTGTTTATCTGCCAGCTAATCTCATGTCCGACTTCTTTAGAGTAAGTCGTAGTCAACACCGACTTCTTATATGAAGGTCGGTGCTTAGCTAGGCTTAATTCTTCGGTTTAGGCCTTTTATTTGGACCTGGGCCTTTATCATTGGGCCAGGGTATGAACAGTGCCCCTACTTGAGCCCAAGATCTCTTTAGG
>NC_029777.3:103382859-103390936 GCF_000817695.3 Arachis duranensis | reverse complement strand
GTACGTTTCCGACCTCGTCATGGAGAACTACCCTTGTGCTTTGTTCATTGATTTCTATTGGTATCATGGCTTCTATGCCATAAACTAGTCGGAAAGGTGTTTCTCCCGTGGCGGATTGGGGGGTTGTCCTATAAGCCCATAGCACCTGAGGGAGCTCTTCAGCCCAAGCTCCTTTTGCTTCCTGCAATCTCTTTTTTATCCCTGCCAGTATGACTTTTCTCTTTTTTATCCCTGCCAGTATGACTTTTTTGGCTGCCTCGGCTTGCCCATTGGTTTGTGGGTGCTCCACCGAGGTGAACTGATGATTGATTTTCATACTGGCTACTAAGCTTCTGAAGGTAGCGTCGGTGAATTGGGTTCCATTGTCTGTAGTAATGGAATAAGGTATCCTATATCTTGTGATGATATTTTTGTAGAGGAACCTGCGACTTCTTTGAGCGGTGATGGTGGCCAATGGTTCTGCTTCTATCCACTTTGTGAAGTAATCTATCCCCACGATCAGGTATTTGACTTGTCCTGGCGCTTGGGGAAAAGGACCTAACAAATCCATTCCCCATTTTGTAAAAGGCCATGGAGAAGTGATACTGATGAGCTCTTCTGGTAGAGCTACGTGGAAATTTGCATGCATCTGACATGGTTGACACTTTTTCACAAATTCTGTGGCATCTTTCTGCAAGGTCGGCCAGTAGAATCCAGCTCGGATTACTTTCCTGGCTAGTGACCTTGCTCCGAGATGGTTTCCGCAGATCCCACTATGTACTTCCTCCAATACCTCGGCGGTTCTTGAGGTCGGTACGCATTTCAACAATGGTGTCGATATCCCCCTTCTGTAGAGGATATTTCTCACCAAGGTGTAGTGTTGTGCTTCCCTTCGGATCTTTTTAGCTTATTTTTCCTCTTTAGGGAGGACGTCGAATTTCATGTATTCGACTAGGGGGTTCATCCATTCGAGGTCTAGACCGACTACCTCAAGTACCTCTTGTTTGTCTTCTATTTTTGCTACTGAGGGTTCCTGGAGGGTTTCTTGAATCAGGCTTCTGTTGTTCCCTCCTGGTTTGGTACTTGCTAACTTGGATAGGGCACCTGCTCTGCTGTTTAAGTCCCGAGTTATGTGTTTAACCTCGGTTTCTGCAAAATGCCCGAGGTGTTCCAGAGTTTTGTCCAAGTACCTCTTCATCTTTGGGTCCTTTGCCTGATATTCTCCACTTATTTGGGAGGTCACCACCTGTGAGTCACTGTATATCATCACCTTTGTAGCACCGACTTCTTCTGCCAACTTTAGTCCGGCGATCAAGGCTTCATATTCTGCCTGATTATTTGAAGCCGGAAATCCAAATTTTAAGGAAACCTCTATCTGGGTTCCTCTTTCATCTACCAATATTATGCCTGCGCCGCTTCCCGTTTTATTGGAGGATCCGTCTACATAGAGTTCCCATATAGTCGATTTTTCCTCTTGATCCCCTGCGTATTCTGCCACGAAGTCGGCGAGGCACTGGGCTTTAATTGCTGTCCGAGTTTCATATCTCAAATCGAACTCGGAGAGCTCTATTGCCCATTGAACCATTCTCCCTGCAATATCCGTCCTTTGGAGGATTTGCTTCATGGGTTGGTTCGTACGGACTCTTATTGTGTGAGCTTGAAAGTAAGGTCGTAGCCTTCGTGAGGCTATTACTAAGGAGTAGGCAAACTTTTCTAGTTTGTGGTACCTTAGTTCAGGGCCTTGTAGAACTTTACTGATAAAGTAGACTAGATGTTGTCCGACCTCGTCTTCTTTTATCAGGGCTGACGAGACAGCCCTGTTTGCTACGGATAAGTACAGAACGAGGTCTTTCCCTGGTACTGGTCGGGTTATGATAGGAGGTTGGCTTAAAAATGTTTTGAACTCCTGGAACGCCTCCTCACATTTAGGAGTCCACTTGAACTGGCATCCCTTTCTTAATAAGGAAAATAGTGGAAGGGATTTTAGCGCCGATCCCGCCAGAAATCTAGAGAGGGCTGCAAGTCGGCCATTGAGCTGCTGGACTTCTCTCAAACAAGTCGGATTTTTCATTTCTAGGATGGCACTACACTTATCGGGATTGGCTTCAATCCCTCTTTGTGTTAGCATAAACCCTAGAAATTTTCCTGCCTCCACCGCGAAGGCGCACTTTGCGGGATTTAGTCTCATCCCATGCAGCCTTATGGTGTCAAAGACTTGTGAGAGGTCGGATAAGAGGTTGACTTCCTTCTTGGTTTTTACTAGCATGTCGTCGACGTATACTTCCATTAGGCTCCCCAGGTGAGGGGAAAACACTTTATTCATCAATCTTTGGTATGTGGCTCCTGCATTCTTCAATCCGAATGGCATGACCACATAGCAAAAGTTAGCTTTAGGTGTGATGAATGATGTCTTCTCTTGGTCTGGCTCATACATTGGGATTTGATTATATCCCGAGTAGGCGTCCATAAATGATAAGTATTGGTACCCCGAGCTGGAATCCACTAGGGTATCAATACTTGGTAGGGGATAAGGATCCTTGGGACATGCCTTGTTTAGGTCGGTATAGTCGACACACATTCTCCATTTGCCATTCTGTTTTTTGACTAGCACTACATTGGCTAGCCATGTTGGGTACTTGACCTCTCTAATAAAGCCGGCTTCCAGGAGCGCCTGTACTTGCTCTTCTACTATTAGGGCTCGTTCTGGGCCGAGCTTGCGTCTTCTTTGCTGTACGGGTCGGGACCCTAGATAAACCGAGAGCTTATGGGACATGAGCTCGGGGTCAATCCCGGGCATGTCAGAGGCCTTCCAGGCGAAGAGGTCGGAATTATCTCTTAGGAGTTTAGCCAACTCTTGTTTTAGAGTTTCCCCTAGGTTGGCTCCTATATAAGTGTTTTTCCCTTCCTCTTTACCGACCTGTATCTCCTCGGTTTTTCCTCCCGGTTGTGGTCGCAGTTCTTCTCTGGCTCTTGTACCGCCGAGCTCTATTGTGTGAACTTCTCTGTTCTTTCCTCTCAGATTTAGGCTTTCATTGTAGCATTTCCTTGCCAATTTTTGGTCTCCCCTTACCGTTGTTATCCCCGCTGAGGTCGGGAATTTCATGCAGAGGTGGGGAGTGGATACCACAGCTCCGAGCCGATTAAGGGTAGCTCTGCCGATTAAAGCATTATATGCTGACCCCACGTCAACGACTATGAAGTCTATGCTCAGAGTCTTTGATTTTTCCCCTTTCCCAAAAGTGGTGTGAAGGGGCAAAAATCCTAGTGGTTTTATTGGCGTGTCCCCTAATCCGTATAGGGTGTCGGGATAGGCCCTTAACTCTTTCTCATCTAACCCTAGCTTGTCGAAAGCAGGCTTGAAGAGAATGTCTGCCGAGCTTCCTTCGTCTACTAGGGTTCTGTGGAGATGGGCATTTGCTAGGATCATAGTTATTACCACTGGATCATCGTGTCCAGGGATTATTCCTTGCCCATCCTCTTTTGTGAATGAAATGGTAGGAAGGTCGGGTGACTCCTCCCCGACCTGGTAGACTCTTTTGAGATGTCTTTTGCGAGAGGATTTGGTAAGTCCCCCTCCCGCAAACCCTCCTGAGATCATATGGATATGTCTCTCTGGGGTCTGCGGTGGTGGGTCTCTTCTATCCATATCATCTCGCTTTCTCTTTCCATGACTGTCCGACCTTTCTATGAGATATCTGTCAAGCCGACCTTCTCTGGCCAGCTTTTCTATCACATTTTTAAGGTCGTAGCAGTCGTTTGTGGAGTGACCATATATTTTATGGTACTCGCAGTAATTGCTGCGGCTCCCCCCTTTTTTATTTTTAATGGGTCTAGGGGGTGGCAGTCTTTCAGTGTTGCAAATTTCTCTGTATACATCCACTATAGAAACTTTCAGGGGAGTATAAGAGTGATATTTCCTTGGCCTCTCGAGACCGAGTTCTTCCTTTTTCTTGGTCTCCCTTTCCCTCTCTTTTGTTGAGGGAGGGGCCCCAGGTCGCCAGCTCAGGTCTCTCAATTTGGCATTTTCCTCCATATTGATGTACTTTTCAGCTCTTTCTTGTACATCACTTAGAGAAACGGGGTGTCTTTTAAATATGGACTGTGAGAAGGGACCTTCTCTGAGTCCATTGACTAACCCCATTATGACGGCCTCTGTAGGCAGGTCTTGAATCTCCAAACATGCTTTGTTGAACCTTTCCATATAGGCTCGTAAAGGTTCTCCGACCTCCTGTTTTATTCCCAGGAGGCTCGGTGCATGTTTCACTTTGTCTTTCTGAATTGAGAACCTCATCAAAAACTTCCTTGAGAGGTCTTCAAAGCTAGTAACCGACCTCGGGGGGAGGCTGTCGAACCACTTCATCGCTGCTTTTGATAGAGTGGTCGGAAAAGCTTTGCATCGCGTAGCGTCGGAAGCATCAGCTAGGTACATCCGACTTTTGAAGTTACTCAGGTGATGCTTTGGATCCGTGGTTCCATCGTAGAGGTCCATATCAGGGCTTTTAAAGTTCCTCGGAACTTTTGCTCTCATTATGTCCTCGCTGAAAGGATCCTCCCCACCTAAAGGCAGCTCTTCTTGTTCATCACGGGAGTTACGACCTTTGAGGGAGGATTCTAACTTTAAGAGTTTTCTTTCCAACTCTTTTCGTCGTTCCATCTCCTCTTTTAGGCTCTTTTCAGTTTCCTTTTGTCGCTCCCGCTTTTGTTCTAACTGTTCCAGGCGGCTGTGGACTAACCCCATGAGTTCAGTTACGTGGGATGGTCCTCCTTTTTCTGACTCACGCCCTTCCGAGGAGTTTACCTTCGGGTTTTTTTTACCCCGGAGGTGCCTTTTCTATGCTGATTATCAACTTCCTGGTGGAGGGCGAGGTCCACATCGTTATTGCCTGTGTCCAGATTCTCTTGCTCAGAATCTGTCTCCACATGGCCTTCTTCGGGGAATCTGTCCGCCATCGATGGATGATCTCTCGGGTCCCCGGCAACGGCGCCAATGTTACGGTGGGTAACCGGAGATTAATAGAATAGATATAGCTGGTTGGCCCAATTGTCTGCAGAGGGTGGCTTTCGAGTAGGTTCGTTCGCTGGAGCCTCCTTCCGACTTGTGTACGTGAGTAAATGGGGGGTGGTACCTGCAAAGACACTCCGATGCCTAAGTTAGCAAGGGTGTTAGCAGGTCTAGAGAGTATTGGGCTTAGAGATACCTGAGGGGTGTCAGCGTATTTATAGTGGTGAGTCAATAACCACCGTTGGAGTAGTGCCATATTTTTTGGGTGTTAACCGTCCCTTTATCTTAGGGAGGTTAAGATATGGCTTAATGAAGCGGTTAAAGAGATTTTAGGAGCGGTCACTCATTTGAATGAGTGTTTATCTGCCAGCTAATCTCATGTCCGACTTCTAGAGTAAGTCGTAGTCAACACCGACTTCTTATATGAAGGTCGTGCTTAGCTAGGCTTAATTCTTCGGTTTAGGCCTTTTATTTGGATCTGGACCTTTATCATTGGGTCAGGGTATGAACAGTTTTATTATTTTGTTGTGAAAAATTTAATTATTTTAATATTTGATTATTTTATTAAAAAAATGTAACACGCATAAATATAAAAAAATTATGTGATGATTTATTTCGGTACACTCTCATCATTTTAGTTTATAATTTTTTTCCAACTACTCCTCCCTTTAATAATTTAGTTTAGTTCTCTACAAGGCTCTGCGACAATTTTCAGTTTATCGTTGATGATTTTAAAAGAAATGCGATGCTTAATTAATTCTCCTATATTAACATTTTTTTCATTTTTATTGTAACTGTAAACACCCTTCTAAGCTAAAATCATGCGTTTGATTTAAAGGAAAAGACCAGACAAGATACCGAAAAGAGAACACAAAATAATTGAAATACAAAAATATTATTTTTATATTTTATTTAATAATAAATTATGTTAAATTTAGAAAACTTATATCTAATTAAAATGATAATCAAATATTATTAAAATATTAATTAAAAAATTATTAAATTGTTTAAATTGTTTTCAATAGATTGTTTGATATTTTTGTTAGTAGGGAGAAAAATTAGTTTCTATAATAGGCCAAAAGGTTACACTAGCCCACTTTGATCATTGAATTAAGTTTGCCTTGTGCAAAATTAGTAGTGGCTGAAATTTAAAATTGCCTCAAAAAATTAATAAAAAGCCTAAGTAAACTTTTCTCTTGCCCAATGAACCTTAACTCATATGACATATATCTCTCTCCCCACTTCAAAGGTCTAGTGTTCAAACCCTAAAAATTATAATTGAGAAAAAATATGGTAAAAATGTGAGAAGTGTGTAAGTGTGTTGTGTATTTAGGATTGGGAGTTGTCCAATTCATTGGGATACCTAGGATTGGGATTGTCCACATTCAATTTAATTTAATTTGATAGCTTCTATCAAAAGCTTTCTAGTTCCTTCTTTCTTCTCTATCCTCTCTTTTTTGGTCACATCTATCCATCAAAGAAGAAAATAGAAGAAAAGTAAAGTCTCTGAAGAAAAGTCTATGAAGAAGAAAGGCTAAGAAAGATATTTGCTACAGAAAGAAAGATTTGAAGAAAGGTTTCAAGATTTTTGTTGCCAAGAAAAGAAGCAATCCATCTCTGTCAGGAAGAAGATCTAGCTTGATAAAAGTTATTTCTATTTTTGTTCATCAAAGAAGAAGATAGCCTCTGAGTCTTTAGTAGATAGAAGCAAAAATAGAAAGCTTGAAGCTGTCCAAGATCAGAAGCTCATCAAGGGTCCGAATTCAGTCTTGGGGCCAAAGTCAAGATCAAGGGTTCAGATTGAAGAAACTTGATGAAAAAGGTTGAGAAATATGAGGTAAGCTTGCATGCATCAGCCTTGATTCTCTCATCTCTCTTTGTTGAAGCCGCTGCTACTCTTTGGTAGGAGAAGAAGATGCTGGGTTAGGGTTTCAACTTTGAAAGGTTCCCCTTCTATATTAAGGGTGAACGACCAAGGGTTGAGATCAAGGAGAGAAAGTGAAAAAACACAGAGTTATCATAACTACCCAAGCTCTTTGAGTTCTCCTTTAATGATATTCATTTTGTTTTCTTTTTCTTAGTATTGTTTGTCTGAGTCTCATGGTAAAAGACAAATATGGTGAAATTTGTAAGAACAAGTCAGTGAGAAAAAAAGGCAGTGAGTAATATTAGAGAAAAAGTCATAGATATCTCAGAGTTTTTTGTACATCTATCTATTGTGTTTTATGATCTTGTGGAAATTTCTTTACAAGTTGGGTTAGCACTTTGCAGTTGAACTTTCGAGTTGGGTTAGCATTTTGCGGTTGAAAGTTAAGTTTTAAGTCCTAGTCAAATTCAGATTGAGTTTAGAATATGGGTTTGTCTCTGATAGGATTGGGTAGATCCTAAGGAAAGAATTGGTATTTGTAATCTTATAAAAGATAGTGAAATTCCATCATTGTTGTAATGGAGACTGGATGTAGGCCACATTACACCTAGTAGCTGAACCAGGATATATCTTGTGTCAATTCTTCTTCTCTACTCCATTCTCTATTTCTGTTAATTAGGAGACGATAAACAAAAGTGTCTCTAAACTCGGCACGAGATAGAACAACAAAAGTGTCTCTCAACTCGACGCGAGACAAAAGTAGAAATATCGCCTAAAATTTGGTTGAAAAATCAGAGATTGAAATTAAAAAAAAGGGACTAAGATTCAACCCTTCCTTCTTTTAGCCACTAATTACCACCAAATTGAATATAAAATAGAATAAATAACAAAAAATTTAATTTATTTTTTTTACATAAATTTTAGAATAAAAAATATAAGTATGAAAATTTAATAGTAATAATAAAAAAAATTATGTCTACGTATAGTATTTATATGTCCTTTTTAACAGAAAGATACAAAATATATTAATTCAGTGACATAATATTTTTATTTATATCTCATCTACTAAATATAATTTTGTATATCTATATCTATGTTTTAATATCTTGTCTTTAAGATATGAAGTTTTTTACGTTATTAAATAAAATAAAATATTTTACACAATCATATAATTGTATCTATTATTTTTTAGATAATTATTTACATAATTAAAAACTCAAAATAAAATA
>NC_029777.3:103378801-103382456 GCF_000817695.3 Arachis duranensis | reverse complement strand
AAGACTACTTTTAAGATTATATATATACTTCTTAATGATTAATTATTATAAAAGAATATTTAACTAACATAATAATTTTATTTAGAGTTAAAAATATTCATTAAAAAACAGATTATCTACAGAAGGATTATTGTGTTACTAGATGAATTTCATAACAGCAGAAATTAAATACGGTTCAAAATATTTCAATATTTTTCATTATCGATAAACAAAAACGTTATCTTTATATAAGAGTAACCTTGAGAAGACAAAGAAACTTCAAAGGCAAGTAGATGAATCACTAGCCAAAAGTCACATCAGGAAGAGCATGAGTCCATGTGTTGTACCAATTTTATTAGTTCCAAAGAAGGATAGTACTTTACGGATGTGTGTGGATTGTTGTGCAGTAAATAAGATTACGATAAAGTATCGTTATTCTATCCCTAGTTTAGATAATATGGTTGATGAATTACAAGGTGCATGCATATTCATTAAAATTAATTTAAAAAGTGAGTATTATTAAATTAGAATAAAACCCAGAGATGAATGGAAGACGGCATTTAAAACCACATGTGGATTATATGAGTGGTTAATAATGTCTTTTGGGTTAATGAACCATGTTTTGCTAGAATTTTTGGATAAATTTATTATTATTTATTTCGATGATATTCTCATTTATAGCACTTATTTAGATGATCACTTGTCACATGTTTCAACTATTTTAAAAGTGCTTCGAGAGGAAAAATTATATGTCAATCTCAAAAAGTGCATATTTTGTATTGATAGAGTTGTATTTCTTGGTTTTGTTGTGAGTGCGAGTGGAATTGCGGTTGATGAGAAAAAAGTGAAGGCTATTTATGAATGGCCAACACCTAAGAATGCTTATAAGATAAAAAGTTTTCATGGTTTAGCTGAGTTTTATAGGAGCTTTGTAAAAATTTTTTTTACCATTGATGTGCCTCTCACAGAGATTATTAAAAAGATATTGAGTTTAAATAGGAAAAGGAACAAGAAACTTCATTTCATACCCTAAAAGGTTGTTTGTGTTCTATCCCTATTCTTCTTTTACCTAACTTTGATAAAACCTTTGAGATCGAATGTGATGCTTCTATAATTGATATAGGTGCTGTTTTGATGCAGAAAAAGTGAGCCATTGCTTTCTTCAGTGAAAAGTTAAATCTAGCTCAGTATAAATATTTAACTTATGACAAAAAATTATGTACTTTGGTTCAAGTTTTAGAGGTTTGACAACACTACTTCTTACCTAAGGAGTTTGTGATTCACACGGATCATAAATCTTTGAAGCACCTAAAGAGACAAAGTAAGCTTGATAAAAGATATGCTAAATGGGTGGAATTTATTGAGAATGTAGTCGCGGATACTTTATCTAGGAGGTATGCTTTGATTACTACACTTACTTCTAAGTTATTAGGATTTGAGTTTTTAAAGGAGTTGTATGTAACTGATTCTTACTTTTCTGCTATTTGTGCCTCTTGTGAATATAGTGCATTTAACAAATTTTATATATATGAATATTTTCTATTTTGTGGTAATAGAATTTGTGTGCTTACTTGTACTATTAGGGACTTACTTGTTCTAGAATCACATAATAGGATTTGATGGGTCATTTTGGTGTGCATAAGACATTAGATGTGTTATCTGAACATTTTTACTGACCACACATGCATAGAGATGTTGACAAATTTTGTGCTAAGTGTATTGTATATAAACATGCAAAATCTAAGTCTTTACCACATGATTGGTATACTTGTTTATCTGTTCCTATACATCTATGGGTTGATATTTCTATGAATTTTGTTTTTTATTTGCCTTGAACTAGAAAAGGGAGAGATAAAATTTTTGTTGTGGTAGATAGATTTAATAAAATAGCTCATTTTATTGTATGCCATAAAACTAATAATGCAACAAACATTGCTGGTCTATTCTTTAGAGAGGTTGTGAGTTTGTATAGTGTTTCCCAAACTATTGTTTCTGATCATGACATAATTTTTTTAAGTTATTTTTAAAAAGTGTTATAGAATAAATTGGGCACAAAATTATTATACTCTACTACTTGTCATTTTTAGAGTGATGGTCAAATTGAAGTAGTAAATCAAATATTATGGACCTTATTACGTGCTGTTGTTGGTAAGAATTTGAAAACTTGGAAAGATTGTTTATCTTTTATTGAGTTTGCTTATAATCATTTAACTGTTTTGGACTTATTACCTTTGTCTTTAAGTGATATTGTTAGCTTGAATGCAGAAGGTAAAATTGAAAAGGTTAAAACAATGCACTTGAAAGTACATGAGTTGATTGAAAAAAAAAACAAGTTGACAGCTCAAAGGGTAAATAAAGGTCGAAGATAACTTGTCTTTGAACCTGGTGATTGAGTATGGGTTCATTTGAGAAAAGAGAGGTTTTTTACTTAAAGAAAATTGAAATTAGACCTTAAGGGTGATGATCCATTTCAGGTGGTCGAAAGGATCAATAACAATACTTACAAGATTGACCTTCCAGGTGAGTACAATGTGTTAGCTACTTTGAATGTCTCTAACCTATCTCCTTTTAATTTGGATGTAGATTCAAGAATGACTCTTTTTCAGGAGGAAAGGAATGATACGAATTTTGTGAGACAAACTGAGAACCATCATATGCCAATTGGTTCAATTACAAGAGTAACAAATAAGAGAATAAAAGAAGGTTTTGTAAACATGGCTAAATCATTTGTTCAAGAGATGCATCAAGAATTGGGCAAGATAATGGTTAACGATGATGCAAAGCCAAACGTCTTACTATTTACAAATTGTATTGAAAACTCTTATTAGTCAAGTTGAATCAAATAGGCATCACTTTCTTAATATTTTTTAAGACTTATTTTGTATTTATTTTATTTTATTTTATTTGTTTTAGACCCAATTATGATATGTTCTATTTTTATTTTAGTGGATTTATGAGTTAGAATTTTAAACTTAAGAGGTATAAAATTTTTAAATTTGGTAGTCACTTTTTTTTTCTTTAATTTTTTATGAATAAATTTTTTTTAATTTTTTTGAGAAACTTATATGTAAATAAGAGAAGTAGAATGATTCTCTTAAATCTTAACTGTTGTATCAAAAAATTAAATTGAAGTAGATGAATTTTTTTTTTAATTTCCATCTTATCATGAGTTTCCTTTCACATCGTTGATGTTCATGCTTTTCAATCACCCATCCATCTTCAATGCAATAGGGGTTAGGTTTACAAATTTTACTATCTCTTGATATGAAAACAACAACGTTCGTATCTCTCCTTTCATGAACGCTTGCTTTTTGTCCGATGTGCCTTCTCAATATGACATCGTTTAATGACATTTACTGACTAATTAACAAGGATTAACGGTGTCCAATGAAAGCTAACTACAGAAACTAATTTGATATTTTTTATTGTTTAAGGATTAATTTGGCTGATACAAAATTTTTCAAGGACTAAGTTGTTACTTTATTCATAATATAATTTATGATTGTATCTTTTACACTAATATAAAATATCTGTTATTTTAAAAAATAAATTTATCAAATACAATTATTACTATTTGTACTTATTAAAAATCATTTTTAATTTAATTTATTAAATATAAATACTACAATTGAAAAAAAAACTATCTTTCAGAAGCTAATGTTAATAAACTACTTTG
>NC_029777.3:103366771-103378741 GCF_000817695.3 Arachis duranensis | reverse complement strand
TATAATTAATAAATAAAAAAATATTTTTTATATGAATATTTAAATAAATTATTTTTATTTTTTTAAAACTTTTTTCAAAAGCAAATCATTTAAATTTTTTTTATAGTTTACCCAAACAAATCATAAGTCTCAAGTATTATCATCTCTATCGCATTAGCCTCTCCCATAGACAAAATTAACAATGCAAAACTTTATTTTAAATTATAATTGTATGTTTCAAAGATAAACTCATAATAATTAAAAAGGATTAACAAAGTTTATATTATTCATAACCTAAACAAATAAAAAGGAAATTTAGTAATGTTTTTGTGTATTTTTCTGTTTTAGTTAAAATTTAAAAAGTTCATTTTTTTTTTAACTATACTACGTAGACACTAAAATGCCGATCATTAATCAACTACTCATATAAGAATATTGAATGACTTCGTATTCATATGTATAATAATAAAACTCCATACATAATGTAATAATAAAATTAGATTCACGTTTATAATCAAAATAAAAACAAAAGTGCAAAAATATAATAGTGACGTATTCAGGAAATATTTTATTATTTTGTTGTGAAAAATTTAATTATTTTAATAGTTGATTATTTTATTAAAAAATGTAAGTCTAATTTATTTTTTTACACAAAATTTAAAATTAAAAATATAAATATAAAAATTTGATAGTAATAATTAAAAAAAAAGTTATGTCTACGTATAGTGTTTATATGTCCTTTTTAAAGATACAAAATATATTAATTTAATGACGTAATATTTTTATCTATGTCTCACATGTCAAACATAATTTTATATATCTGTATCCATATTTTAGTATTAAGATATGAGATTTTTTACAGTTATTAAATAAGATAAAATATTTTACACAATCGTATAATCGTATTTATTTTTTGGATAATTATTTACATAATCAACGTAAAATACAGATATTTATATTTATGTGACATTATATAATTAAATATATATATAAAATTACTTTATACTGATACAAATTAAATCATTAAACCATTACGAATAAAAAGTGTCCAAAAGTAGCGTAACCATCAAAATAATCTTCACAAAAATATTTCTGCCAATATAATTTTTTATATATTTAATCACTACTAACAATAAAAAATAAGTGTTAATAGAATTTTCTTTACAAAGTAATATCATGAAGGATACTTTTAAAATTATATATATACTTCTTAATGATTAATTATTATAAAAAAAAATTTAACTAAAATAATTATTTTTATTTAGAGTAAAAGATATTCATTAAAAAGCAGATTATCTACAGAAAGATTGTTGTGTTACTAGATGAATTTCATAACAGCAGAAATTAAATACGGTTTAAAATATTTTAATATTTTTCATTATCGATAAACAAAAACGTTATCTTTATATAAAAAATGAGTTACTAAATAAATCAGTTATTATATATTTGTATATAAATATATATTATTTAATTTATTTTAATATATATTTTATATTTAATATATATTTTAAAAAAATGATTGATTTGATGATTTTTTTTTGTGTATACCGTAACATATATAATCATTGGACAAAATTAGTGGCAAGAAAACAACCAAAAATGAAGATATATGTAGCTGGAAAAGATCATCTGAGTTGGATTTACTTTCCGAGAATGGAAAATGTCAACTAGGCATCCCATTTTATCGCGGTTATTCACAGCTCGTTTTCAAAAATATAAGACAGGGTTTGCATCAATTTCATTCCCTTCAATTCATTGCATCACCTCTGAGTTTTGCAAAATTTGCGCCTAATTAATTTATTATTTTCTTATTATTATTAGGCCTCTCATCAAAAGTCAAAACCCCTTTCTGAAAAAATTTCCCCCCTCTTTTCCTTTTGTTTTTTTCTTCTTCTTCTTTTGCTCTTCAATTCCTCTTTCTGAGGAAAATTCCATCTTCCTTGAGTAGTTTCATATACTTTTGTTGCATTGCCCAAGAATCATTCTTCTAAGGTCTTTCATTTATCTAGGTATGTTATCTAAATTAAACGTGACATTACTTGCTTTTCGGTTAATTTGATTCATTTGGTTGATATGATGTTATTTTCTTTGGATATTAAAGGGTTATATTTTTTTTAGGGTTATATTTTGCTATGATGTTATCTATCTTTTCTTTGATAATTGCATGCATTATGATTTCTTGCTTCATCTTTTCCTTGTATTTTTTTTAATTTATATATGAGTAATAAAAGAAGATTTCAAAATAATATATTGATAATTGATGAGTTTTAAGTGAATTGATAAAACGTGATTTTTTTTAAGCAAAATGGGTGTATGGGTCATTAAATCCCCATGCATGGAGAAAAAAATTATTTTCAAGAAAAAAGAAAGATCATGTTTTCTTCTGCTTGTCCAACAAGTATCTAATGTGAAGAAATAATTGAATAATATTCTTAATGTTTTCTCTCAACTTTAATGTTAAAAATGCAGAGAAAAACAAACTTGCACTTTTCTCAGTTATGTATAAGATGGACTTAGGGGGTCAATAATTTTTTAATGCACTCAAGCACTATATTACATGCAAATTTCCAAACAGAAAAATCAATCGTAAAAAAAAAGAGAATGCAGCAAAAAGCAGGAGTAGCAACATATTATTTATTTTGAAATAAAAGGATATAATATATAATGATTCTTGTATGAAGTGGCAATAGTATATATTTTGATATAAAATCATAAAAAGAATACAATATGTAATGATTTATATATGAAAATTCTGCATAATACTGGTTTATATAAAAACATATTCTCTTAATTTTTTTTTTCAATTATTGTTATAAAATATAATTTTTTAGTATATATTTCTTAACTAGAACAAAAAAAATGTTAAATAATAAAAATATAGTGAAAATTTAACTGCAATTATGTTCACGTGAGTTTACTAATTAAAAATAGTTAGATAATTTGATATATTTGACTAAATTATTATCAAACGATACTCAACTAATAACTTCATATAAGTCTTCGCCTAAAAATATTTAATGAAACAATTAAGAAAAATCTGGTGTGGTATTTTTTGAATTTTCAATTAAAATATGTACAAGCTGATTAAAATAACATTTTTCTTTGATGGAACATGCAGATTCTTCCGAAGAATTTGTTGGCTAAGGAAGAATCTGAATAACATGGCAACAAAAGCAAAACCGGTAACTGCTGCTGGGAAGGAGAAGAAGACATCTTCTCTAATTTCAAGCTTCAGAAGAACCACAAAATCATCCACGGCAACAGCAACCGCCACAACAAACAAGACCACCACCACCACCACTACTACGGCCAACAAGACCACCACCACTACTACCACCACAACCGCCACGCCTTCAACATTAGAGAGAAACAAATCCGTTGGCAGTAGCAACAGCAGCAGCAATAGTAGTAGCTTGGTTTATCCTAAGGCAACATTTCGCTCAAGCCTTGATTATGCTTCCACATTCAAGGATGGTAGTAGTCCTCTTGGTCCTAATAAATCTGACGCAATTACTCGAAGAAGATCTTTTGAACCTAGACTGACACCTACCTCTTCGCCGTCGTCCAGTCCCGCCAAACTACAAGTTTCGAGCACTACTACTAGAGTTCAGAAAGCACTTGTTTCTCCCGGCCATCCTAGGGATACTAGTACTTCCAAAAGTACTAGTATTCCTTCGCCAAGACCGGCTTCTGATAAAACATCATCTAGGAATATTCCTAGAGATGTTAAACAGAAGCCGGTTTTGACGAAGAGTGGTGGTTCTTCTGTTAAGCCCAAGCCTGGGAAGGTTGTTTCTGCTGAAGCTTCTTCGGAGGTGTCTGATGTTGAAGCAGAGGAAGTTAAAGAACTGGTTGAAGTAGTTAAACAGGAGAATCATGATGATGTTGAGGTTGATGAGCTTCTTCTTCTACCTGATCATCCAGATGTTCTTCAAAATGAAGAGGAGCAGATTCTAGAAGGTGGTGTCCATGACCTAGATGATTTTGGTGACGATGAGAGGGTGATTTCTACGGTGTCTGAAGAACTCAAGGAAGAGTCATCACCACCACAAGAGGAAGAGAACACAAACAAGAATGATAATGATCAAGAAGATCCTCATGTCTTCGTGGCTGAAGAAGATTCTTCTTCAGCCGCGAAGGAGGCGGTGGTTGTGGTTATGGAAGAACCTGAAAAGGAACTTGGAGTGATAGAAGAAGATCAAGAAAGCGAGACAAACGAGGAGGAAAGGAAATTGGAAGAGAAGAACATGAAACTACTAATTCAGGGAGGAGCAAGTGAAAGTGAAGAAGAAGCAGTTGAAGTGACCAAAGAAGAAGAACCAAAACCACACAAAAAAGAACAACAACAACAACAACAACAACAACAACACATAAGGGAAATAATAGTAAGCGGGCATGGAAGGAAAGAATCTCAATTATCAAATGAAGTGATTGAAGAAACTGCTACCAAGTTGATGGAGGAAATGAACAAGGTTAGGGCATTGGCGGGTGCATTCCAAACTGTCATAGATAATCAAACCGCCAGGAAAAAGTGATCTAACAGAGTAAGGGGTTTTAAATTGTGATTCACAACCCAATTGCAGCTACAATATTACCATTGCATATTCTGTTCAATCATCATTATCTCTCAAGCTTTTAACAAAATCCAAAAATATCAATCCAAGTTCTCACACAACTTTTGGGGTCATAATAGCAATTGTGACAGTTGCACATAAGTATTTCCCACAAATTTGGCATTGTAGCACAATTTAAAACTATGGCAACAACACCTATTTTCATGTGAGATGGACATGTATTATTATTGTGCATGTAAAAGAAGTTTATGCAAATTTATTTATACGTTACAAACTTGAATTAAGAGGTGTTGCCTTTAAGCTTGGTTATTAATTTCAAGCTCTAGGGTTAGTTGATTTGTGTAATTTGTTTCAATATCTCGTGTAAGTAACACCACCATTGTAAAGTACGCACATTACTCTGTCTTTGATCGATTTAATTTCCAACACCCGGTTTATTTGGAAGAATATAAATCATATTGATCCTCTCATTATTTATTAAACTCTATCATATTTAAAGCACAAGAATGTTAAAATTCAGTCACAAAATCAACTTTCATATAAAATATACGTTAAAATATAAAAATGTATTAAAACGAGTTAAACACATACATTTATACAAAAATTGTTATTTGTACATAAAAAAATAGGTGTTCATTTAAATACACACCACCACTATAATGAAATTGTTATCCCCTTGAGGGTCTAACATACACTCATTTGTAGATGTACAAAATAGGAAACAAATTTATTTTATTTACTAAAGACCAAACCTACAGAGCTAATCACAATAAATGACCTTATCAACCTTTTATTTGGTTACAAATATTCCCCATACTACCAACCACAAAGGCAAAGATGAAGAAAATTGTATCAATCTAAGTTATTGCAGAGAAAACTCTGTTATACCAAACAGAATGAAGTATCATATGAAATATATCATACTTAACAGGATTCTTGTGCCAAAGGAAATGCTTTTGTACCTTTTTGACTCTCATCTGCAATCTAAGATACCTCTTCTGTGGGATAGAAAGAAGTATGCTCTTCAAGTTTGGAATGTCCTTCTCCAAAACAATGACAGAAAAGGTCTCCCAATTCAGAGCCTCGAGAAACGGCGGCACAAAGTTGTCCGATATGATCACCGGAACGCACTCGTAGAATATCGCCTCCACGACTCGCGGGCTGTTCACTTCATAGCCTTTTGCACAAATGCAGTACTTACTACTCTTCATGTATTGAATGTAGTTCCTGTCACCTTTGGACTTTGGCAACTTGCCGAAGATTTTCATGTCAGGATCTTTGTTTTCCCAGTGCTGCAACAGAATTGGCCTAACATAACCATGCATTTTGCCGGCGAAGAATGCCAGAATGTTCCTCTTGGACGGCGATTTTCCACCGAGATCTCTAGTGGGATTTAGGCCATTGCGGACATGTGTTTCAGGAAGTGAAACATCCTTCCCAAAGACAAATCCTTCTTTTACATCAGCATTGCAAAGGGCTCTTATGCAGTTAGACATGTCCACCTTTGTTTCGGAAGGGGCCTGCAAAATGGAAAAGTGTCACAGCATGATCTAGGTATAAATCGCATTGCTTACGGCCAACGACCAAGCCAATAGTCACATAATTTATCCATGTGAAAATTCATAAAAATGTTGCTTTCATTATCTAGGATTGGTAACAAAATGTAGAAAATAGAAAGAGTTAAGGACTAGTCCAATTAACAGAGAAACAAAGAAGAAAATTAAGGTGAATTTTATGGTGAATATAATTATGGTGGATGAGTGGTTATAAAACTTGACAACTCTTAAAAAGTGTGACTAAAATTAAAGTCATACTTATTTACTATTTGACAACACATTCTAATTTTCACACTTTATTTTTTATTTTTTAAATTATAAATGATTGAAGAGGAACCTTGCAGCAATGGTTGAGTTGTCTCTGTGACTTCAAGGTTACGGGTTTAAATTGTGGAAACCGCCACTAAATTCCACGGACCCTGCCTTAATGTAGGATTTTTGTGCATCGGACTGCCTTTTTTTTCTTAATCAAAAAGGATTGTCAAATAGTAAAAGAGTACGACCTTAATTTTAGTTGCACTTTTTAAGTGTTGCCAAAACCTCATAGTCATGGTAATTGTAGCCACCATAGAATGCACCAATAACTAAAGCTCAGATAGCATACCCAATCGTGGCAACCAACAAGAAAGTGATCAGCACCTCTGGTTCTGTTCCAAAATGGATGTTTGCCCGCTATCAATTCTACGTAGTTATGCAGATACTGAATCAAGTTTTTATGACTATGTGAACCTTGTACATACAAGGCTTCCTCTAGCTTTCGAGAACTGAAAGGTAAGTAAAACAGGTGTGCCGTCTTCGGGTCATTAGTAATGAATCTTGTATTTGCTTCCATGAGCTTCATGAACCATCCCTCGGAAGCATAAATTCCCGTGAGAAATGGTGTATGTAAGATGGGTCTAGCTCCTTCTCGGTATACATACACTTTCAGCATATGTTCCATTAATTCATAGCTCCTGAGAATTAAACAGTTACATGGCAATTAACAAATATAGGCTCAAAAACATCAATAAACATTTTCCAACCTACTATACATCTAGTGAAAGCACAAATTTTCCAAACGAAGTTCATTTCATGTGTACTAAGTTTTGTTTGAGTGGACTATAGACAATATTAATGGTCCCTATTTAGTTCATGTTGTCATTAAAAAAATATATTAACTATAGTCTAATTTAAGGAAAAGAACTCGGACAAAATATTATTATTGGAATCTGAGATGATATCAGTGTGAACCGGTTTCATCGGAATCTTAATTTAAAAAATTACCTCTTGAACATGGATACATTGTGATAAATAGGACCATATAAATCTGGATCGTTCTTTACAATTGGTGCATGTTCGATCTCTGATCTCGCCCATAGTAACTCCTGATCAACTCCTGAAGACCACTTTGGCCTCTAGCAACCAATTAATGGCACAAGACAGCATGAGAATATCAGAATGCAAATATATATACTAATGTCATGAATATAAAGCTTAATTCTCATAGTTCTTAATCACATACCATAGAACGATATGAAGCGTGACTTTGAAGAAATAACTTGTTCATTTCAGACACTGTTGTCACTTCCGGAACTGCCGCATGAGAATTGTGATTCTCCTTAGGCATGCTGACTGTAGCAGAATTCTTAGCTTGTGTATTGCCTTCATTCTCTTCTTTCATGGAATTAGACTTTTTGTCTTTCTGAAATAAAGGTATGTTTGAATCATTCGAAGTCCCCTTAGTCGAAATTCTCGGGCTCACATTTGTCATAGATGGAGTAGAATTAGCATCAAGGCTAGCAGACTCATGTTCTGGTCTTGAAACGTTTTCTTCTCCAGAATGATTTGTCAAAAGATCCAAACCCATAGAATTGTTATAACTGCTAGGCCTAAGATTTTCTTCCTTCCATCCCACAGATACATTACCTGTTTTCTCAATACCCTCTACCGTCGAACTTTTGTTAGATTCGCCAAGTCCTAGAGAACTGTTTGCTTGGTTTCTTGGTTCCAAGTCGAAAATCGGAGAACTATCATTTGCCCCTGACACTCTAGTTCTATTATCTGTCTCAAGGGAACTTTCAATAGTCACATTTCCTTGATTGAAAATGGTTACATTGTTAATAGGTTCCGGCACCGGAGGAGGATCTTTGCCCTGGATTTTATTACTTCCTGATGTAGGTATATTACCGGCAGAGAATAGAGAGAGCAGAACATTACCATATGGAAGCCCAAGATACTGGAAAGCTACAATTGTTGCAAAAGTAATGCCAATGAACCATAGCAACCTCTTCGACTCGAACCGAAAGAAGGAAGAGAATTCTTGACCCATTTTGCTAAAATTCTTCAACAATTATCAGTTGTCTAGAATGACCATAGCATCTCTGCGGAATAATATACCACAAAAACTTAAAAAAAAAAAAAGTCTCACATGTAGCTAACATAAACTCGAATTAAAATGCAAAAAAATCATAGAAAGTTGACCCCAGAAATTTATATATTTTGTTCAAATTCAAGCATAGTTGTGGAATAGATAGACCAAGATTCTGACTGCTGAGTTCCACACATAAATTCAATTCTACAAAACCAGTTTATGAATTTTCAAATAAGTAATATATATGCTCAAAAAGCAAATTTTATTGTCATATGATTCAGGAAATTAAATTCTACTGAAACAAAATTGATTTAGAAACTCAAAGAAGCAAAATAAAAAATGGAAGAGAAACTCACCTTTTCTTCTCCTTTGGAGGCAGAAATCAAAATCCAGAAACAGGGGAAAGATTGAAACTTCAAAGTCAAAACCAACCAAAATTTGAAACTACCATTGACCAAACCACAAACTAGTCGTTTACTGTGACATGCAACAAGAAAAGGTTCAATTTTGATGATACCATATCCACCATGCAAGAAATGAAATTCAACCCTCAATTTTTTACTCCGAACTACAACCACAACATCAAAGACTTATTCTTGAAGGCATGAAAATAATCAAGAACAAAAACAACCAATAACAGAAGAAACAAAACGAAAAAATAAAAAATAAAAATGAAAAGGACTTAAGAACAGTTTAACTTCATGAACAGAGAAAACAACAATATGCGACTCTTCTATGAGAAAAAGAAGACAAGATACAAAAGATTCCATTTAAATTGAATATCATAAAAAAATTTAATTTAGTCAACCTCCTAGGAGGTTCCAAGATTTTACCTTTTTTGCATGCATATCCAGAAACAAACACCAACATGAGTTGCTTGTGGAATTTTCAATTAAAAAAAAAAAAAAGAGAATTATAATATTTAGCACCTTACTTGGCATTGACTCTTACATTGGAACTACCACAGAGTTCTTGAAGCTCTTCTAAGTTCTAACACACGAACTATGATAAACGTGACAACATTAATGTGTCTCTCACAAACTTGATATCAGAGTGATGAAGCTGAAGCTGACACAGAAGATAGAAAACACGTTACGCTGCTTTGAAAAACACCACCATAAAACCGGTGTCAGCAGCAGAGCTTGATTTTACTTTCATTTTCTATGGTGTCTCTTTTTCGTCGGTGATTTTACTAGTTTCACCAATTCTATTTCTACTTTTAGATAAATTAAATATATTTTTCATTTTATGAGAGAATCTTTTTATTTATTTTTAATTTATTAAATTTCATTAACTATAATAATTTAATTATATTAACTAATTAATTCGATTAATTATTTTTTTATTTTTTTAATTCAATAAATCAAATTAAATCACTACATCGCTCGGTCTCACTCTAAAAAGTTATATATGTTATGTTATTATGTTGAAAGATGTTTTTATATTTTTTTTTCTTTTGAAATGTTATTTTCATAATAAATATGTTATGAACGATGTTAAATTATATTGAATTGATTATTTTATAATTATTATATTACAATTTTTTTGTTAATTTTTTTTTCAAAAGTTTTCAGAGAATATCCATAAATATTCGTGAATTTCTGAGTTTTCTAAAGAGATAATTAAATGTGAATTTTCGACAAAAACAGAGAGGGACAGGACATCTTTTTTAAATGGGATTGAGAGACAGAGAAAGAAATCTGTTATGCTTTACGAGTACCTATTACTATTCTAACTAGCAACGAAGATTCGAGAAGGGACACATGGACTTTATCCACATTAAGCCTTAAGATAATGAACCTAAGATGGATTTAGAACCCTAACCATGGGTCTCGGTTGATTTTGCATGCTTGGAATCTTATTCAGACTAAATATATATTGGATTAATGTTTTGAGTTATTGTTGTAACAAATACTATATTATTAAATATTTAAATATTATAACATTTAGCATATATAAAAGTTGGATATACTTACAAGAAATTTTTTATTTCAAATTTTAAAAAGTTTAATTATTTTTTCTTTCTTTTAGTTTTAAATATTATTTATTAATGTAATAAAAATATAATAATAATAATAATAATAATCACTCACATAATTAAAATAGATCATACTAATATATACATGACACTACATATATCAAAAATGATTATATATGATAAATAATTTTTTTGTAATGATGATATAGTTAATTTATGTGTAAATCAACTGATTTTTGTAACATATAATTTACTGCATAATTTTTTCTCTACATATAGATAAATTAATAAATTTATGATACAATCATACAAGATGTTATTTATATTATTTAACATATGAAATAAGTAACTTAAGCCATTATCTAAGATAATAAATATAATAGCGTAAATATCTACTTATTAATTATTAGTATATAAAAAATATAAATTGATATTTTTTGGTAAAAAATTAATAATAAAGGTTATTAAAATTAATTACATAGTAAAAAATTATAGATAATTTTTTAAATAATAAAAAATAAAGTTACTAATTTTACATATTACAAATGTTTAATTTATAATTAATCTCTAACTCAATTTTTGGCAATTAAAATTTAGATGATTGAAATTATTAAATGTTGAATATTTTGCACCTAATTAATTTTATTTTTGTTATTAAAATTTAAAAGATAGCGAGCTGTTAATCAATTCTAAATTCAAATTTAAACTTGAATAAGAAAATAAAAAATTATTTTAAATTTTATTTCACTAATCAAAATTAATTTTAAAATAAAAAATTATTTTATACATCATGTTATAGAATATTGTGGTCATTTATTTTTTTAATAGTAATATTATCAAATAAAATACTATAAAAAATTAGAAAACATGTATTTACCAATCAAAGGGATAATAATTTATTTTCAAGCAATAGAATAAATTATTGAATAACAAAAGTTATCATAGTTTTTCTTTACACAAATACTCAACGATAGTGTTTAACAAATATTACCAAAGAATATTAACCAATCTAATAATTTTTAGAATGACATAAGTTTATCAGTTTAAAAACTTAAAAATTATATCATAAAATATAAAATTTTAACAGATATTAGCATTAAGCAGAGGTGGAGCCTCATGTCAAGCACCTCTAAATTTTAAATTTTTTTTAAAGTATATAGAAATTTGAAATTAACCTCCCTAAAATATTTAGTTCAATCTCTTCTATATTATAAAATTAATTTTTGTCCTTTCCTAAAGTGTAATATAGCTCCGCTCCTAGCATTAAGCATATTATTTTTATTTCAAAAATGAATATTATACTAATAAATATGAACCGCGATATTTTCCAATTCGATAGATCCAAGAGTAATTTATCGCAAAGATTAATCTATTGCGAATTAGAGTATCATTTAGGATTTAAAATTTAATGTGATACTATTATTTTTAATGTTTTTAACATTGAAATGGTTAAACTTTGATTTTAGTCATAATTTTGTAAAATATTTATAGTAATAATTAATATATTTACTTAATTTTTTTTAATAAAAATCC
>NC_029777.3:103364761-103366666 GCF_000817695.3 Arachis duranensis | reverse complement strand
TTTATGTAGAATAAATAATTATTTTTAACTATGAAAGATTTAAGTGTTAACAAATTTATCCATAAAAAAATAAAATTAACACTGTATCCATAAAAGATAGATTTTAGTTGATAAAATTAACCAAAACTTAAAAAACTATTCAAAGTTTTCAAATTACCCTTATTAACATTTCACCATTACTCCCACACAATCACACGACATTTTTTCTTCCCCTTTCACTGCCACCGTAATACCCACTTCTTTCTTTCTTAAATAATTATATTAATGACATTAGATGCGAAAAAATAGCATGTGTTATGTGACATTTATTTCAAACATTATAGCGAGTATATGGCAGATAAAAATAAATCAATAAACATAGAGTTGATAAACTAATAACAACACTATTATAGTAAGAAACCATAAAACTCAACCCAAAGTTAACCATCACAAAATAAAAATTATGAGAGATTTCTAACAAAAAAATAAACCAAGAAAGCAATAGCAAAATTAGTGCTCTAAAGAACTAAAACTACACGGCCAAAATCTAAATCTCAAAAGAAAATGTTGTAAAAAAATTATTTTTAATCGTCTCTAGTGATAAACCTCTCATGATAGCATCAAACAACTCGTGAGAAGGATCAACTCGTTCACGAATTTTTTCTTTGACGAGCGAAACAATATGCCAACACAGCTTTACCGATAACGAGAAGATGAACGATGAGAAAGGAAGGAAGCAATAGCCAAATGAGAGGAATGGCATGCTAGAATTTTCTACTTTTTAGTTTGGAGAGGAGGTTTTTCTTCTTCTTCCAAAATTGTGGTATCAGAAGTGGGTGTTATGGCTATGAAAGGGGAAAAAGAAAGATTGTGTGGTTGTGTAAGGGTGATGTTGAAATGTTAAAAACGGTTAATTTGAAAATTCTAAATAATTTTTTAGGTTTTGATTAGTTTTGTCAACTAAAATTTATTTTTCATGGGTACAACATTAATTTTGTTTTTTAATGGATAGATTTTTTTAGTACTTCAACTTTTCATGGTTAAAAATAATTATTTACTCTTTTATGTATATCACGTGCTCCATACACTAATTTTAAGGGAGAAAAAGAGGAATATATATGAGATCTGTTTCTATTTTGCAGTTAAATAAATTGTAAAAACGTAAAAAGAACAAACACATTTTTGAAAATCGTTCGTGAGTTCGGATTGTTGATTGGTGACGAGGTGCTTAGAGTGTTGATGAGAATCTGAACGTGAATTTTGGACGGAAGGAGCTGTGTGCGCGATTTGTCAGTTGGACGGTAGATGGGACCACCTGTAAGAACACTCCGAAGTCAAAGTAAATGTTCGTATGATAAGGTGACTAAGTTAGGGTTATGGTGACATACCTAGGGGTGCAAAGTGGGCCGGCCCGCCCTATAAACGGGGCGGGTCGGCCTGCCCTGGCAACTAAGATCATGCCCCGCTTAAGCTCATGCCATAAAACGGGGCGGGTTGACCTGCCTCACCAACTAAGGTGAGTTTAAAATGTTAGTCCAATCCATTTTATGGCGATTGGTAGGTCGAGGACTAGCTCGCTTGACTCTTTTTTCTTTTTTAAATAAAATTTATTAAACTTAAAAAATAATAATTAAAAAATTAAATACAAATAAAAAATAGACAAATTATAATATAATTTTTTTACTATCTTTTTTTTAACTTTAATAAAATTGTTCAAAATAATATTTGTCAATAAAATCATCTTTGTTTCAAAAAATAAGTCACATAATTTGAACAAATATACAAAATTATAAAATAAAATAAATAAAGTTAATAACTAAAAGAAGAATAAAAACAAAAACAAAAAAATGTTTGAAAATTCTATAATTATTAATTTTATAATAGTAATCACTCTTTTATTTAATAAAAAAAATAAAAATAAAAATG
>NC_029777.3:103332707-103364714 GCF_000817695.3 Arachis duranensis | reverse complement strand
CGGCGGCCCCCCTGCCCCGCCAGTTTGACGGTGCGGGTTTGGCGGATTTTTTTTTAATTCGGCGGGCTCTAAATCCTAGCTCGACCCGTCTTTTAGCGGGTTTAACGGGTTGGCCCGATGGGTTTAACCCGTTTTGCTACTCTAGACGTATCTAGAGAGAGATAGATCCCTCTTTCTTATCCTCATTCGTCCGGATGGGTCTTTGTCTCGTTAGGACCCAACCTCTTTCATAGTTTTTGCTAGCTATCGAATCTCTCATTGTTCGTGTTACGCAAAAGACGCCTGCCCGTATAAAATGGGACAAGCGTCCGTTTGTTTAACTGTGCATGGGTCGCGTTGAGTTGGGTTAGAACAGAAATAAAATCAACCTTGATGTTAATTTTAATCTTAATGTATAAATACATATAGAAATCATTTTGTTTTTGGTATAATAATTTATAGAAGTTATAAATTATAAACGAACAAATAAAAAACAAAAGTCATGGTGATTGGGGTTTTTTGGGCGATTTTCATTATTTGGTCTTTTTTTTTCTTGGACATGAAACACTATTTGGTGGTTACTTAAGCTTGGAAAAGGGTAATGGGCTGCAACTAGTCAACTACAGTCCACAAATGAAAATATAAGTATAAAAAAAATCGCAGCCGAGGCCTGGGTTAGATGGCCACTTTGTGTGCCTCCCATAGAGCTGCACCGACTTCAAGTCCTCATGAAGGAATATAGAACCATTTATGTGTACTTCCATGTAGTGTGTGTGAGTGAGTTGTGTGGGTGTGTAATACATGGATGTATGGATGTAATGCCTAGGATTGGGGGTTGTCCAATCCACTTGACCAAAAAAAAAAAGTATAAAAAAAATCATCTTTTTTTAAATAAAAATGTTATATAATTTATTAATTTAACAAATTTTAATTTTTATTTATTATATTTTATATCAAATTTGAAGTTTAAATATTTTATTTTTTATTTTTACTTTTTTATTTATAATAGTAAGACGAATTTGCATTTGTCTATATAAAACTAAGCTCTCACTGTCTCACATAATAATTAAGTTGGTAATATGGTGAAAATTTATATGTTTTTGTGTGAAATTAATAACTGATAATTATTAAAATTAGGTAATAATTTAATTAAATTTATTAAATTATTTAATAATTTTTTACGATAAATTTTACATAAGAGTTTTGCGATATAAAAAAAAAAAATGTAGAATTTTCTAGATACGCGCTCTGCCGTTGACCAGGTGCCACTCACTCTTCCAGAAGAAACCATACTCTTCCTCACACGCCACAAACTCAAATTCCATTTATAAATACCCCCTTAAAACAACCCTTCTTTCTCAAAGACTCACATAACACGCTACTTTCATCATAACCATGTGCCTGGTATTTGTGTGCGACGAGGACGAGAGGGTTTTAGCGAGGCAACCAGCGCCAGGGGCGTGTCCGTACTGTGGAGGCATGGTGCAAGCAACGGACGTTCAGAAGCAATGGCGTTTCTGTTTTCTTCCTATCTACTTTAAAACCAAGCGCAGATATTATTGCACCATGTGTACTAGAACACTCCAGATCCAATAGATTCTACAAGACTACAACTTATTCATTTTTTGCATCTTTTTATGATTTTGATTTTTTTTTTTTTTTTTTTTTTATTTATTTTGATTGATTCATTGACAGAGGAGCTACTCTGTTAATAGACTAAGTAGAAGTCATTATGTTAGGTACTAGCACGAGCAAGATTAATTAACTTCCAGTTTTGATCACAAGTCTATGTATATATAACAAGTATAGTGAGTTGTAAATTATTTTCTTGTTTGGATTGGCCATAATTTTAGTTTACCTTTGGACGATATTTACACATTTGTAATATTATTTTTAATTATAATGAAGTAATTAACGGTTATTAACCGTTTAGTATAGCATAAACAATAATGGTAATATTTTGTGTATTGAATTATTGTATTATTTAATAAAAAGAATATTTTTTAGTGTGTCATAAAAGAAACAATATATATGTTGATAAGGTATATTTGTTAATTTTAAAATTCATTAAAAGACTTATAACTATTAAATAGTTATGTGATTTTTTATTACTATTTATTATTTGAAGTGTGTAATAAAAGGAAATAAAAAGTGTGTTTGTAATTTTTTTATTCGAGAAAGTTAACATCTTTATTATTGTTAATTAAAAAATTTATCAGTTTTATTATATTTTAAGAGAGTATTATCATCAATTTTATAGTAATTAAGTGTAGGGATAAATTTTTCTTAAAAAAAGCGATCAAATTATCTCTTGAAACCATATTTATATTTCCAATAATTTTAAAGAGATATTACTTGAATATGATAAAAAGATTATTATGAATCAAGAATTTGTCAAATTGGATTGCTTTGATAGAACAAATTTTAACAGTTAGAAAGATACAATTTTTTTTTTGATTCTCAATTTTGCATATGTGATTGACTAAAAAATTACAATAATTATTAATGCTGTTGAAAATTTTACACCAAAAGAGAAAATAGATTATCAAATTGAAGAAGAAACGTCATGAAAATATTTTTACATGTCGAGGTTATATTCTTAATATTTTATCCAACCTACTTTATAATCTCTATATGTCAATTTAATTATTATTGGAGATTTAGAAGTTTTTGAAAAAAAAGTACAATATTAAACGATATGGCACAGATAAGTTTATTATGAGAAAATATTTTGAATTTATTATGAACGATGCTTGTTGTGGATCAAATTTATGAATTACAAATTTTTGTAAATAGACTTCATAATTTACAAGTAGTGATCCTTGAATTACTATAAATTTAAGCAATTATTTCAAAATTATCTTCATCTTGTAATGATTAAAGGAAATTTTTTTTACATATTATTAAGAACTTTACAATTGAAAAATTATTAAGATATATACGTATAGAAGAGTAACTAAAAAATTTGATACTGTGTATCTTTTTTAAAATTTTAAAGTGAATCATATTGGTAAAGATAACACCAATAAGAAAAAAAAAAGTTCTCAAAAGATTTAAAGCAAGACAAAAAGAGATAAAGAGAATATTATTATTGTCACAATAAAAAATATTACATTAAAAAATGTAGACTTGAAAAAAGAAGTACCAAAATTTCAACTTAGTGAAAAAGAAGGATCTAATTCTATGGTTATAAAAAAAGTATAAAATATGCATATTGGTATGGTTACAAAACTCAATATGGCAACACAAAAAAAATCATTTGAGTGGTGGTTAGATTTTGAAATTACTATTCACGTTTGCAATGACCGTAACTAATTCAAAATATATAAAAAAGTGAACAATAGAAAAATCTTAATGGTTAATGACAACTCAACCAAAATTTGTGGTCAAGGAACTGTGGAATTGAATTTTACATCTGAAAAGAAATTAAGTTTAAAAAATGTATTTCATATTTTGGATTTGAAAAAAAAATTTAATTTTTATTAGTCTCTTGTGTAAGAAAAGATTTAAAATTGTAGTAGAATCTGATAAAGTGATCTTGTTTAAAAAAGGATATTATACTAAAAGTATGTTTAAACTTAGTATTAATAAAGTGAATATTTCTTTATATGTTGTTGATTCTTATGATTTATAACATAGTAGATTAGCACACTTAAACTATAAATTAATTGAATATATGTATAAAAATAACTATATTGATCTTAGTAACAAAGATTTTAATAGGAAATGTGATATTTACGTACAATCCAAAATCACTAAATTTTTTTTCCTGAAGTTCAAAGAAATAGACCTTTATTAGAATTATTTCATAATGATATTTGTGAATTAAATGATAATATTACTAGAGAAAAAAAAAGATATTTTATAATTTTTATTGATAATTGTTCTAGATTTATTTATGTGTATTTACTTAGAAATAAAGATGAAGTTTTTGAAATATTTAAAAAATATAAAATAGAAGTAAAAAATATGTATGATAAGAAAATAAATTTTTTTTAGTGATTAAGATGGAGAATATTTTTCTAATAAATTTGATAACTTATGTGAACTATATGGTATTGTGCATAAATTTTTCACTTCGTATGCTCCACAACAAAATGATTTGGCAAAAAATAAAAACTGTACCTTAGTGGATATGGTTAATTCAATGTTACTAAATACAAAATTATTTTATAATTTGTGGGATGAAACATTATTAACATCATATCATATCCATAATAAGATATCATCAAGACATAGAAATATTTTTTCTTATAAAATTTGAAAATAAAGACCTAATTTCAATTAACTGAAAGTGTGAAGGTGCTTAACTTTTTATTGAGTTCTTGATCAAAAGAGAACCAAATTAGGGGCAAGATTCATAAAAGGTATTTTTATAAGATACGCTCAAAATTCTAAAACATATAGAATATTAGATTTAGTGTCTAATATAGTTGTTGAATAAAGAGTGGTAGAATTTATTAAAAATAAATTTATCAATGATTTAACTTTTAGTTCACAATATCCTAAAAATAATACTAGTGTTTCACAAAAAATAAATAATTAAAATATTAAATGTCTAAGCGATAAAGAATTGATTGAACCAAGAAAGAGTTTGAGAGTAAGAAAAGAAAAAGACTTGGGTCTAGATTTTATTTCTTCTCGGGTTATAACTTTTTTGGTAGAAAGAATTGGGAATTCTGTGACAAACAAGATTTCTATTGTGATGAATATAAAGGGTAATCCACAAACGTTCAAAGAGGCTACGAGGGATTCTGCCTTTTAAAAAGAAGCAACAAATGATGAAATGGACTCAATATTATCAAACAATACTTGAGTCTTGGTTGATTTGTCTCCAAGATCAAAGCCTATAGGATGTAAGTGAGTATTTAGAAAAAAAGTATAACACTAATGGTTCATCAAAAACCTTTAAAGTAAGGTTAGTGGCTAAGAAATTTAGACAACAAGAAAGTTTAGACTATTTTGATACCTACACACATGTAGTAAAAATGACTTTTATTAGAACGCTTATAAGATTAGCATCCATTTATAAGCTTCATATATATCAAATGGATGATAAAACAGCTTTTCTAAATAAAAATCTTAATGAAAAAATTTATATGGAGTAATCGAAAGGCTATGTACTACCTAAAAATGAAAAAAAAAGTTTGTAAATTAATTAAGTTTTTGTATGATTTAAAACAAACACCTAAATAATGACATGAGAAGTTTGATTTAGTTGTGTTATCAAATGACTTCTTACATAATAGTGTGAATAAATGTATTTATTCAAAATTTAGAAAAGATTATAGAGTAATTATTTGTCTATATGTTGATGATATATTAATCATTGGAACAAATTTAGAAGAAATTCGTATAACGAATGAGTATATAATTTCTAAATTCAAGATGAAGGATTTAAATGAAATTGATATAATATTAGGCATAAAGGTGCATAAGAATTAAATTGGCTTTATTTTAAGTCAATCTCATTATATCAAAAAGATATTATAAAAGTTTGATCATCTCACAATTAAAGAATTCAGTACACCCTACGATCCTAATTTTAAATTAGAAAGAAACGCAGGAAGACCTATAGCATAATTAGAATATGTTAGTGCTATAGAAAGTTTAATGTTTGCAATGAATTGTACCAGACCTGATATAACATTTGTTTTGTGCAAATTATCAAGGTTTACAAGAAAATCTAGCAATCAACATTGGAAAGTTATTATGTAACACCCTAATATTCAAATCTTTATACTCGACTCATAAGTCAATGATACTACGGTGGTACGACTCTCAGGTGGATTTTTAATATAATAATATAGATAATTTCGGAAAGAGTATTAATCGAGAAGTCTGAAAAGAGTATAAATAAAATTGCGAAGACGTATCACTCACGTTTCGACAACAAAAAGATAAACCGTGAAGCCGAAAATGATATACGGACAAGGCATAAAGGAGATTAAGAGATAGATAACAGATAGATATATATAATATAAGTAAATAGTCACTAGTCGCGACCCGTGAAGTTTAGGCCGGTTAGAGTACAGTATGAAAGTAGTTGACAACAGTATATCCTAATCTCTCCTAAAGGAAACATGAGAGCCTCTATAGGCAAGTTCAAAAGAGTTCAATACATAATATAATCCTTTCAAAACAAAGGTGGAGAGATTCTAAGCAAAACACAAAGTAGAGAAAATAAGGATCTTCGCCGTCTCTTGGATGACCCACAACTCACTTCTGAACACCTGGACCTGTATCTGAAAAACAAGAGATATATACGGAATAAGAACCCCGGGCCCATGGGTTCCCAGTACGGTAAAAGTGCCAAATAAATACAATGCGCTGCAATAAAAACTCACTAAGCACCCTAAACTTCTTCAACAATTATCCATCCTAGGTTCTCGCTAATCCATGAATAGGCAACTGTCATAAGGAGTGCTAAAACTAATTCATGTTTCACATATTTCCCAACTCGCTGACTCTTCCACGAATCAGACTCAGAATCATAAACAAAACCATCACTAGTTGTTCTACCTCAGCAATTCTGTATCAATATATCATACCCTCACCTGGAGCTAGTGAAACCACATCACTGCGTCTACCCAGGGAGCTCAAATTATCTCATCAAGAACAGCCCTCAACATCCACCGACACCAGCATGAGGGGCCTCTCAGTTGTACAAACACAAGCAATACAGGCAAGTAATACACAAATAAGGTACAAGTAGAACAAGTAGCACATAATCAGTTAACATAGCATATATGATGTAGATATCCAAAACAAATAGGTAAACGCAAACAATTCAAACATATGCAAATGATGTATGCCTGCCCTATGGCTGATGATATCATCTGTCGGTTATATAGTCAACCCGACATGTCCTGGTAGCTAACCATTGGACAGAAACACCCCTTGCGGAGCAAGTAAGTTTGAGCTACAACCCCCTTGCTACTACCCGCTCAACCCAGAGCCAGTGGAATAACCACTACTGCAGCTACTACCCAGACGGGTGTTCAAAATCTCAACTTGGAGTGAGTGGATTCACCACTATTGCCGCTACTACCCAAGCGTCACAATCTCTGACCTGGAGCAAGTGGGACGAACCACAACTCTTGCTACTGCCCAGGATCTCAGAATATACATTCTTTCAGTTTAAAAGCAACCCTCATTATTATCAAATCTCAAACATTAACCTGGAGCAAGCGGGACGAACCACCACCCTTACTACTACCCAGGTATCACAAATACATTCGTTCAAAACTCCATAATTAAACTCATTTATCATAAACATTCTCAAACCCGGAGCAAGTGGACAACGCCACTGCCTACTACCCGGGGTCACACATCACATTTCAACATTTTTCACTATTATCCATTTAACACATTCATTCATTAATCATATATGCATTTATACTCAGCCATAATCAATAATGGCTTTGCCGTAACCCAACAATAACTCAGCCATCCGGCTCATGGTTCAATCAAGAACCAGCCATTTATCAATAAATATAGCCCTTCGGCTCATGGCATACACGGTACTTCCACCGTCATCCTCCATATCTCATATAATCATCTTTGATCATCATTGATCACAACTTTTTTTCTTGCTTCATTTGCAAGTTACCATATCCCCTAGCTCATTCCTCATTGCTAGGCATATCATAAAGATTTAGTACATAAGGGGTGAGATCGGAGGCTTAGAAGTATGAGATTCGGCTTTTAAAACTCAAAAATCAACTTTGGCATGAAAACAGGGCCACGCGTACGCGTCTTCCACGCGCACGCGTGGATGGCCACAAAGCTCATCGACGCGTATGCGTCATTTAGCGAACGTGTGGATTGAAAAATAGCCAAACGACGCGTATGCGTAAGCCACGCGTACGCGTGGGTGCACTTGCGCCACAAGCACAAAACTGGCACAACTCTCGAAAAAATGGCTGGGCAATTGGTGCAGCGCATTGACGCGCCCGTGCACACCACGTGCACGTGTGGATGGTGCCTTCTTGAAGAACGACGCGTACGCGCCAAGTGCGCCTACGCGTGGAGGGTCATTCTGGTAAAAATTTTCTAAGTTAAAAACTGCAGAATTCACAAATTAAACCCTCATTCTTTCAACGGACATAACATCCTCGTTTTAAATCATTTTTTGCCCGTTCTTCGAACGGCATGGACATCCCGGATCCAATTTCATTTCTAAAGGAGTTTGGCACAAAATGCGGATCCGGAGTCCAAGTTATGTTCCGTCAAAGTATGCCCAAAAATCATATTTTCATACAAAACCACAAAGTGTCATTTTCAAAACAAGCCATTTTCAACCCCTTTTGAAATCAACCAAAGCATGTCAATTTCAACCCTTTTGAAATCAATCAAAATATACCAAAATCAACATCAAGCCTCCTCAACTCATACATTAACACCTTCCCACAATTCACAGAACCACCATATAACCATTGTTATCCATTTCAAACAAATGACTAAATTACAAACACATTAACATGTCATACATCCTTCCTCATCCCAATTTTCAACGATACTATTTCCAATCAATCATCATTATACATAATCAATATCATACTCACTATCACATGGTTTCACCCACAAATCAACCTTAATCATTCCTCAAGCATATATCACAACATACATATCTCTCATGCATCATCATACCATTAAGGCATCAATAATCATAATCACATATATGACCACATAATATATCTCAACTAAAACCAAACATACCTCATCTATGTAATTTCATCCAAAATTACCAAATTCCACACTTCAACTCCTCAAACCTTATTATTCAATAACCAACTCAGTCATTCATATATTCATTATCTGAAATTCATCAAATCACTTGTGTCATCATACAGTGCATATATCAACTTACCTTCCTTACCTCTTTCCGGCCTTCGGCCCAAAATTCACGGCCTCTGGCCCAATTTCATAATTTAAATGCATAAACCACAAATCAATACTCATTACCCAATACATCAAATTCCCAATACACCAAGCATACAAGACCACACAATTCTCAACCCAATCATTAATTCACATTACATACCAACTATGCATATTAGCACTAACCATTTACATAATCCAAACTTAATCCTAGGGGCATCTAGCCTAGGAATTCTCATCACACCACACGGTACTTAAATGAAACTTAAACCGTACCTCTTGTAGCCAAATCAATTGAGCCTCTTCTATGGAAGTTTCCACCAACCCTTTGCTCCAAGCCTCAGCAAAGCTCCACAAGTAACACCAACCTCCCAATTGTGCATCAAAATCACCAAATACACTAACATAACCAATTTCACATACATACATCAACCTAAGGCTCATAAAAATGACAAATCACAAGGGTTTGAGCACTTTTTACCTCAGCCCATATGAAGTAGGGATAGAACCCACTTAGAATCCATGTTGGAGTATCCCTAAACACCCAAAATCACAAGATTTCAACACTAACTACCCAAAAATATGTAACAGTGGGGAATTTCGAAAACTGGGCAGAGATGAATAGAATACTCACCACAAATCTTAGATAGAATTGTAGAGGATGAGAAGAGCGACGCGTGGCCGTAAACGGCTCGTCAATCGGAGCTCCGTAGCTCAAGTTACGGTGGTTTGAAGATCAAAGAGAGTTAGGTTTTCTCTCTTCTCTTCTCTCTTCTCAATTTCAGCGCCCAAACCCTTCCTTTTAGGGTAAAATAAGCTGAAATGCTCATAACTAATATTTATATATATTGGGTATTGGGCCCACTTAGACCCGGTTCACTTATTTTTGTCAATTGGCCTAATTTTGGACCAAAACCTTTAAGATTAGCGCTTTAAATCGCACTTCAAATATTTCTACCTCCCCTAATTATAATTCTTCATTTCTTAATCTTATTTACTCATAATCAATTTTCTCAACTGTAGTACCAGACAGGTCTCAGCCGGTACTGCTGGTCAAAATTCTACTGCACGCTTTTACGCAAAAAACTATGTTTTCCGACCCGAAAAAATTCGCTAAATCCAAATATCATATTTAAATCATCAAATTCCAATTGTCAAATCCTCCAACCATAGTCGCTCCAATTTAACTTATTATTTAATTAATTTTGGTTAGACCGGGTATTACATTATACCCCCCTAACAGAAATTTTCACCCTCGAAAATTCCATCCATCACTGCGAGTACGCGCGCGTAGTGTGCCTTTATATCCAACGCATAAAAGCTCCAAGGTCTTTTTACTTTGCGCGCTTCCGTTGTCGCGCTCTGATTTATCTATCTCCGAGGGTCTCGGTCATTCATTCAACGCCGACCAACAGCCTCGTTCCTTACTTTTATCGTCTCATTAATAATATTGCCATCATCGTTAATCATAGCCATCATCCCACATCACTATAATCAATTAAAGATCATCACCACACCTTAATCATACTCCATCCCTATCCTCTCTCTCTGCCAAGCCAATTCCTCTAATCACAGTTCAACTCCAAGCATAACCTCTAAACTTACTTTCTTATTCTGAATCCCTTGAATTTCTATATGACTTGCTGTTGTAAAGTCTCTGACTCATCAATCAAAAACCCCTTTCATTCCTAGAAATCAAATGAGTTTGGAATAACATGCTAACAAAATCATAAGAATCTGACTTCCTTTAATAATCTATAAAATCATTTGAAACACATCTCTTTTGTTAAAGTTATTCAAATCAAAGGTCCTTCTCAAAACTATAACAAAAACTCTTTCAAATTCTTGGGAAAAATTGACAGCACCTCTCCTAAAAACTGGAGTTTACCACCCGTCACGGGTTCCCTCAAACCAATCTCAGTACCACATCAGCATTTCAATTTAATGGTTTTCACATTTGTCTTTCAAAACCAATCATTATAAATCTCAATCTAAATCCAAGGTCACTATGATCAAACATCATAATACTCATCTCTCAAACACGACAACTTGCACTCTCTCATCATCTAAATCCAATTACGCATCAATGATAATTTCCTCATCCGCTTTAGAACCATCAAAGCTTGCAGCCGCAATCAATTCCAACTATTTGGAAATCATTACTTGCAGTAACCCGCTTAACCCTTCTAGTATTCAAACTTAAGATATTATAGTAAACTTTTACAGCTCCTATTCGTAGCTATACTGTGTTACTGCTTCCGCAAGTTTCTGCTATTTTGTTCTGATCTCTCGTCTAGTACTAGCTCTATCACTTACTTCCTCAAGTACTCAACCACAACTTAGCATGACTGGCATTTCAAATCAACATTTCCAAATCCATCATTTAGGACCATTCCTTATCTATTTAAATCAAAGGAACTAAAAGTCACGGGTTCAATCCGTTTCACCAAAAATCCAAAAATCAACCAACTACATAACAAACATAACACATCATTCTCAACAGAAAATCACTTACATCACAGGCATTTATCCATTTGTATTATGGCAAATCCTTACTCGGACCATCCGGTTTGCTTCTCAGTCTAATATTTAAGCTCGACATTCCCAGTTTTACTGTACATGCAGTATTATAAAATCACGCACTATCCTTTAAACTTGATTATTGCAATTACCTCAATCTTACTGTCGCAATCGGCCCGCATCCTGACTCTCTCCTTGTTGGCAATTTCTTGATACATGCCCTGGTAACCCGCACTTGTAACATACACCTAACCCCAATCGGCACGGCCTATTTGGGTGATGACTTCTACATCTCTGACAGCTCAAAACATCAGAAGCAGCCGCTGCCCGTTTTCCCTTACCGTTTCTTTGGGACTCCTCACTCGTCGCAAAGTTATTCCGTCCTTGAGGAAAGTGTTGTATGTATCCGCTCCCCTTAAACTCTCAACCCCTTGGTGCGAATCCTTGGTTGTGCTCTCCATGACTTCCTTTCTCTACAACCCTCATTTTCACACACTCTTCAGCAATTCTGCTCTTATTCACTAACTCTGAAAAAGTTCAGATCTTCATTGGTCCCACTGAACTTAAGATGTCGCTCTCGAGCCCTCCTTCATACTTAATGCATTTTCATTCCTCGAAGTCTCCCGAAGCTCCCTGATACATGCGGAAAAACCTGAATAGCTCCTCAAATTTGTCTGTATACTCAGATACGGACATAGCACCTTGCTTCAGTTGTAGTAACTCCAATTCCTTGGCTGTTCTGGAGGAATTCAAAAAGTACTTCTTATAGAATTTCACCTAGAAAGTATCCCAAGTGATAGGATCATTCCCCTGTTGCAGGAGACGTCGAGCCCCTTGTCACCAATGCGATGCTTTCCCGTGAACAGATAGATAGCAAATTCAACACGCTGCTCTTCAGGCACCAACTGCGCTTGCAGTGCTCGCTCCATGGCCTGAAACCAAGTATCAGCTTCAGTCAGATTGGTGGATCCCTTGAACTTAGGTGGATTAACCTTTAAGAAAGTTGCCAGCGTCATCGGGCCCTGAGCTTCCCTTCCGCCATTGCCATTATTGTTTATCTGTTGCCCAAGAGCCTTCGCAGTGGCCTGCATAGCAGCAGCCAGATTCTCCAATGCCGCCATAAGGTTTACCGGGTTATTCGGGTTGACTTTCGGTTCCTGCGTGCTAGTACGATCTCTCTCACGTCCCCGACCGTGTCCACGAGGCGCCATCTAGTTTCTATACACACCAAACAATCGATATCAAGTTGATCAGTCTCAATATCAGAAGATTAGTGCTTTAAAGTACCAAAGGTACACTCATGGACTTCATGCTAGATGTATCGGTTAGATACCCTAACTAGCACAGGCACAGACTCAGAGTATGCATTGAAGCATAAGCAGTTCCATCCCTCAGGCTCACAAGGATGAACTGCTCGGATACCATAATGTAACACCCTAATATTCAAATCCTTATGTTCGACTCACAAGTCAATGATACTATGGTGGTACGACTCTCAGGTAGATTTTTAATATAATAATATAGATAATTTCGGAGCGAAGACGTATCACTCACGTTTCGACAACACAAAGATAAATCGTGAAGTCAAAAACGATATACGGACAAGCCATAAAGGAGATTAAGAGATAGATAACAGATAGATATATATAACATAAGTAAATAGTCACTAGTCGCGACCCGCGAAGTTTAGGCCGGTTATGGTACAGTATGAAAGTAGTTGACAACAGTATATCCTAATCTCTCCCAAAGGAAACATGAGAGCCTCTATAGGCAAGTTCAAAAGAGTTCAATACATAATATAATCCTTTCAAAACAAAGGTGGAGAGATTCTAAGCAAAACACAAAGTAGAGAAAATAAGGATCTTCGCCGTCTCTCGGACGACCCACAACTCACTTCTGAACACCTGGACCTGTATCTGAAAAATAAGAGATATATACGGAATAAGAACCTCGGGTCCATGGGTTCCCAGTACGGTAAAAGTGCCAAATAAATACAATGCATTGCAATAAAAACTCACTAAGCACCCTAAACTTCTTCAACAATTATGCATCCTAGGTTCTCGCTAATCCATGAATAGGCAACTGTCATAAAGGAGTGCTAAAACTAATTCATGTTTCACATATTTCCCAACTCGCTGACTCTTCCACGAATCAGACTCAGAATCATAAACAAAACCATCACTAGTTGTTCTACCTCAGCAATTCTGTATCAATACATCATACCCTCACCCGGAGCTAGTGAAACCACATCACTGCGTCTACCCAGGGAGCTCAAATTATCTCATCAAGAACAGCCCTCAACATCCACCGACACCAGCATGAGGGGCCTCTCAGTTGTACAAACACAAGCAATACAGGCAAGTAATACACAAATAAGGTACAAGTAGAACAAGTAGCGCATAATCAGTTAACATAGCATATATGATGTAGATATCCAAAACAAATAGGTAAACCCAAACAATTCAAACATATGCAAATCATGTATGCCTACCCTATGGCTGATGATATCATCTGTCGGTTATATAGCCAACCCGACATGTCCTGGTAGCTAACCATTGGACAGAAACACCCCTTGCGGAGCAAGTAGGTTTGAGCTACTACTCGCTCAACCCAGAGCCAGTGGAATAACCACTATTGCGACTACTACCCAGACGGGTGTTCAAATGCTCAACCTGGAGCGAGTGGATTCACCACTACTGCCGCTACTACCCAGGCGTCATAATCTCTGACCTGGAGCAAGTGGGACGAACCACAACCCTTGCTACTGCCCAGGATCTCAGAATATACATTTGTTCAGTTTAAAAGCAATACTCATTATTATCAAATCTCAAACATTAACCTGGAGCAAGCGGGACGAACCACCACCCTTACTACTACCCAGGTATCACAAATACATTCATTCAAAACTCCATAATTAAACTCATTTATCATAAACATTCTCATACCCGGAGCAAGTGGACAACGCCACTGCCTACTACCCAGGGTCACACATCACATTTCAACATTTTTCACTATTATCCATTTAACACATTCTTTCATTAATCATATATGCATTTATATTCAGCCATAATCAATAATGGCTTTGCCGTAACCCGGCAATAACTAAACCATCCGGCTCATGGTTCAATCAAGAACCAGCCATTTATCAACAAATATAGCCCTTCGGCTCATGGCATACACGGTACTTCCACCGTCATCCTCCATATCTCATATAATCATCTTTGATCATCATTGATCACAACTTTTCCCCTTGCTTCATTCGCAAGTTACCACATCCCCTAACTCCTTCCTCATTGCTAGGCATATCATAAAGATTTAATACATAAGGGGTGAGATCGGAGGCTTAGAAGTATGAGATTTGGCTTTTAAAACTCAAAAATCAACTTTGGCATGAAAACAGGGCCACGCGTACGCGTCCTCCATGCGCACGCGTGGATGGCCACAAAGCTCATCGATGCGTATGCGTCATTCACGCGGACGCGTGGATTGAAAAATAGCCAAACAACGCGTACGCGTAAACCACGCGTACGCGTGGGTGCACTTGCGCCACAGGCACAAAACTGGCACAACTCTGGCACAACTCTCGGGAAAATGGCTGGGCAATTGGTGCAGTGCATCGACGCGCCCGCGCACACCACGCGCACGCGTGGATGGTGCCTTTTTGAAGAACGACGTGTACGTGCCAAGTGCGCCTACGCGTGGATGGTCATTCTGTAAAAATTTTCTAAGTTAAAAGTTGCAGAATTCACAGATTAAACCCCCAATCTTTCAACGGACATAACATCCTCGTTTTAAATCATTTTTCGCCCGTTTTTCGAAAGGCATGGACATCCCGGATCCAATTTCATTTCTAAAGGAGTTTGTCATAAAACGGGGATCCGGAGTCCAAGTTATGTTCCGTCAAAGTATGCCCAAAAACGATATTTTCGTACAAAACCACAAAGTGCCATTTTCAAAACAAGCCATTTTCAACCCTTTTTGAAATCAACCAAAGCATGCCAATTTCAACCCTTTTGAAATCAATCAAAATATACCAAAATCAACATCAAGCCTCCTCAACTCATACATTAACACCTTTCCACAATTCACAGAACCGTCATATAACCATTGTTACCCATTTCAAACAAATGGCTAACTTACAAACACATTAACATGTCATACATCATTCCTCATCCCAATTTTCAACGATACTATTTCCAATCAATCATCATTATACATAATCAATATCATACTCACTATCACATGGTTTCACCCACAAATCAACCTGAATCATTCCTCAAGCATATATCACAACATACATATCTCTCATGCATCATCATACCATCAAGGCATCAATAATCATAATCACATATATGACCACATAATATATCTCAACTAAAACCAAACATACCTCATCTATATAATTTCACCCAAAATTACCAAATTCCACACTTCAACTCCTCAAACTTTATTATTCAATAACCAACTCAGTCATTCATATATTCATTATCTGAAATTCATCAAATCACTTGTGTCATCATACAATGCACAAATCAACTTACCTTCCTTACCTCTTTTCGGCCTACGGCCTAAAATTCACGGCCTCCGGCCCAATTTCACAATTTAAATGCATAAATCACAAATTAATACTCATTACCTAATACATCAAATTCCCAATACACCAAGCATACAAGGCCACACAATTCTCAACCCAATCATTAATTTACATTAGATACCAACTATGCATATTAGCACCAACCATTTACACAATCCAAACTTAATCCTAGGGGCATCTAGCCTAGAAATTCTCATCACACCACACGGTACTTAAATGAAACTTAAAAACCATACCTCTTGTAACCAAACCAATTGAGCCTCTTCTATGGAAGTCTCCATCAACCCTTAGCTCCAAGCCTCACCAAAGCTCCACAAGTAACACCAACCTCCCAATTGTGCATCAAAATTACCAAATACACTAACATAACCAATTTCACATACATACATCAACCTAGGGCTCATAAAAATGACAAATCACAAGGGTTTAAACACTTCTTACCTCAGCCCATATGAAGTAGGGATAGAACCCACTTAGAATCCATGTTGGAGTATTCCTAAACACCCAAAATCACAAGATTTCAACACTAACTACCTAAAAATGTGTAACAGTGAGGAATTTCGAAAACTGAGCAGAGATGAATGGAATACTCACCACAAAACTTAGATAAAATTGTAGAGGATGAGAAGAGCGATGCGCGGCCGTAAACGGCTCGTCAATCGGAGCTCCTTAGCTCAAGTTACGGTGGTTTGAATATCAAAGAGAGTTATGTTTTCTCTCTTCTCTTCTCTCTTCTCAATTTCAGCGCCCCAACTCTTTCTTTTAAGGTAAAATAAGGTGAAATGCTCATAACTAATATTTATATATATTGGGTCTTGGGCATACTTAGGCCCGGTTCACTTATTTTTGTCCGTTGACCCAATTTTGGACCAAAACCTTTAAGATTAGCGCTCTAAATCGCACTTCAAATATTTCTACCTCCCCTAATTATAATTCCTCATTTCTTAATCTTATTTACTCATAATCAATTTTTTCAACTGCAGTATCAGATAGGTCTCAGCTGGTACTGCCGGTCAAAATTTCACTGCGTGCTTTTACGCAGAAAATTATGTTTTTCGAGTCGAAAAAATTCACTGAATCCAAATATCATATTTAAATTATCAAATTCCAATTGCCAAATCTTTCAACCATAGTCGCTCCTATTTAACTTATTATTTAATTAATTTCGGTTAGACCGGGTATTACATATTACAAGAGTTCTTGATTATCTTAAGAAAACCATAAACTTAGGATTATAGTAATTATCCTGCAATTTTAGAATGTTATTTCGACGCAAGTTGGATTACAAATCTTAGTGATACCACTTTTAGGATGGATTTTCACCCTAGGTGGTGAAACAATAAATTGGGCTTCAGAAAAACAAACATGTATTGCAAATTTTACTATAAAGGTTGAGATCGTAGTTTTATCAGTCGCAGGTAAAGAAGCAAAATGGTTAAAAAGTTTGTTATATGATATAAAGTTGTGGCCACAATAGATGACCATCATTTCAATCTTCTGTGATAGTGAATCAACTATGTCTCGAGCATATAATAAGGTTCATAACGGAAATTCAGAGACATGAGTTTGTGAAACAACTAATAGATGATGGTGTAATTACCATCACTTATGTAAGATCTCAATAAAATTTAACAGACCCTTTGACTAAAGGTTTGTCAAGGGATAAAATCAAAGAGACTACTGTTAAAATAGGATTAAAACCTATTGTTCTTAAATGGTAGAAAGCCAACCTTATTCTAGTAGACCACTAGTTTCAAGGTTTAACGGGTAATAACAAGTTATTTAGTAATTGGGGCACTAAGGTATATGATTTAGTATTATTTATAATAAATTAAAAGAGTAAGTTAAAACTATTAATGGAATGATAAATTTTATTTATTAAAAGATTCTACCTATACGAATATAGGAGTGGTATTGCTCTAATCGAGAATTTTAGAGATTTATTCTCGTAAATATTTATGAAATTAGGGTGAGTACAAGGTCATATAAGTGCTTAACATATAAATTCTTGAACTTTGAGAGTATAAGTAATGTGTGTGATTTTTGGTACTAATATATGAAATATAGACTTAATCGATTAGATATCGATCTATTATTTCGTTAAGATTTTAAAATTTACATTAAAAAATATTTAATTTTAATGACACATTTTTTATGCATATACTTGTATGATATTTAAATTTTGTAAATAATGAGAGATTAAAAGATATTTATAAATTTATAAAATTATTATTAATATTATTATTAATATTATTTTTAATAATAATGAAGTAATTAATGGTTATTAATCGTTTAGCATGGTACAAATAATAACAGTAATATTTTGTGTATTGAACTATTGTATTATTTGACAAAATGATGTTTTTGAGTGTGTTTCATAAAAAAAAAACAATATATACATTGATAAGACATGTTTATTAAATTTAAAATCCATTAAAAAAAGTCACCACCATTAAATAATTATGTGTGTTTTTAATAATTCATTAGTTTTATTATATTTTTAAAAAGTATTATCATTAATACTATAATAATTAATTATAAAGATAAATATCTCTTTAAAAAAACCAATCTAATTATGTCTTAAAATTATCTTCATTTATCCAACAATTTTTTCATTTCTTTTTTAATAATTTGTCAATTATACTGGTTCCTAACATTTAAAATCCTGCAAATTTAAGTATATACAGAAAAATTTAAAGATATATTTGTGTCAAATATAAGTTAAGCGAGAAAAAAAATTAGGAAGTTTATTTGAGAGTCATATCAAAATTTTAAAATGATAAAATTTGTGTACAGAAAAATTTAGAGATATATAAAATATGACAAGTTAATAGTATATAATGAATAAATTTATTATTATTTTTGTCTAAAAATATAAAAAAATATAGTACAATTGTAAGATTTCAAAATTTTGTAAATTAAATAATTAGTTATTTATGAGTTATTATGTTTGTTGATATTTTGTTTTTTTTAAAATATTTTAATAAAAATAATTAAANACGAATATATATATATTCCCAAAAAATATATATGTATGCACAAAGTCTCTAATTTCATGGTTATTCATTAAATCACCATTCATAATCATTATTGCCATAGGCCCATAGTATCATTCATTTTGTTGGTGAAGCCATTAAAAAAACCAAGGAAAAGAAAGAAAAACGTGGCTTGTATATATGTGTTACCTTGACACCTAATGCATGACTTAAAATCACAAATCACATTTGCTCTTCCTCTTGACTGAACCACTCTTAGAAAGAAAAGAAAAAGGAAGAACCGAGAGAGAAAGGAAACGTGAGAAACTATAGAGTCTCTGAACTTCTGATTTCGATTTATTGTGATTGGTAACTTCAATTAAAAATTTAATTCGGTAAAAATATTTATATCATCCTTCTTTTTATGTTGGTGTTATTTTTATTCAGTAAAAATTAACGGTGATATAGCTATCATTTTTTTAGAGTTCAGCTAATTAGAGTTCTAAGAAGTATAGATAATTTTTGGTATTTTTCTCTTTAGTAGTTCAGTCAAAAAATTTCTCTAAAACTTTTATTGATTTTGATTTCATACGAAGGTAAGGGGTTTCGTTTTTAAAATTATAAGTTTTTAATTTAAGAATGCCAAAAAATTTATTGAGTAATTGCAAATAATTTACACGTATTTTGTGTGTCTAATTGATAGGAATTGATTATAATTGTGAGTGTTGGTCAATTTAGTGTTGCTTGTTAAATTGAAATGAGATTTGAGTTTATGAATTGGGTTTGAATTGAGACTGTATTTGATGTTGGAATTTATGGTTATGAAAGTGGATGGTAACTGATTTTAGTATTAATATGACGGTGAATAGGTGCTGGTGAAGGGCTGGTAAAAATACGCAAGAAAGTGATTTTGGTTAGTATTAAATGTTAAACGAGTATGGTCGGAGGGTTTTGTAAAGTTTAAATGAAGAAATGAATTTCCTTTAATTTCAAAAGCAAAAGATTTGAAACGGGCTAATTTTATTAAAAAAGAAAGAGGCTTAGCTTTAAAGAAAATGATTTGATTTTATTTGATATTTTGAACGGTGTGAATATTAAAAATGATTTGTTACTTGGAAATGTTTTGAAAAGAGTTTGAAAGGTGGTTAGGTTGGGACTCTTAAAGGGTGGCAAAGTTCGAATTTTAGAGACAATACTGCCAAATTTTTATAAAACTCTAAGATTTTATTTAAAGTGTTATTTAAAAGCAAATCTAATTTAAGAATATTACTTGATTTCAATTTATTACGAAAAGAGCTTTTTCAAACCAATTTATTAAGAAAAATATAATGTTTTAAACTCAATCTTTTGAGAAGGGATTTTGCTTTTAAGTTATGTTTTGAGTTCGGGTTGATAAGAAAGAAAAGAAGAAGAAAAACGAAAAGTAAAGGAAAGAAAGATAATTAAAGGAATCTTTGCCACAGGAGAGCAGAGAACAAAGATTAAAGGAATATATTAATTAATGAAATGACTGCCACAAGAGAGCAGATGTGACATTGTTTGGAGCTTAGTGCCAAATGTAAAGTGGGACGCCCACACACTGAAAACTGTTTTCCAGATATACGCTTATTGATTTGGAAAGTCACACTGTATGCGGCTTAGCCGTACGACTTATAAGCACACTGTATGCATCTAGAAAGCCATATTTAGGACTCGTGCCCGAGTAATGTCGGGAGTGGGTAGGCAACCGACACGTGAGCTCATGGCCTGCGTTAGGGATAGACATGCATCATCATTGTTTGCACATTTGCATTTGATTGTCTTTGCTTATCTTGTCTCTCTATGATTGTGCTATTTGTCTTATTGCTATTTATTTGTGTGTTGATCTGTTTCCTGTGCTATTAGTTTGTGTATTGAGGTGATTGAGAACAGAGGTTGTGATTGAAATTTGTCTTAAGTTCAGAAATTTAAAGAAGATAATTAATTATATAAAGCAATAGTAAAAAGTATTTTCAAAAGGTTTGATAAAAATATAGTTTTATTTAGTAAAGTTAATTATTTGCATTTATTTCATTACTCTTACGACATTTTTATTCCTTACTGAGAACGCGTGGTTTGTTCTCACCCGAAAATCTTCCACCGTTTCAATGATACAAATTCGAATACTCAGCTTGAAGTTGCGGACAGTTATTAGTTTTATTTGAGTTAAGTTATGAGTTGAGTTGCTTTCATAGAATTCTCTCGCCTTTGTTAGTTAAGATTTTATTTTATATAGAAGAATAGGAGTTGTATCTGAGTTTTATTTGAATTCTTTTGTATGATATTTATTATTCTTACTAATTATGTGACTAGTATTGCTTGGAGATTTTTTTATATATGATTTTAATTAATAGAAACAAAACTTTTCGGCTTTTTCTTAAAATTGAAATGCGAAATCGAACTAAAGGCTCAGTATTAAATAGTAAATACGAAATTATTATTTTATTTTATTTTTGGATAGAGGACTGTTATGTCTAACAGAGAGAGAAATGTTGGAGATTGATTTGTACATTAGTTTTTTTGGGATTAAAATGTCCATTTTTAAAATCTTTGGAGACTGATTTGGATAATTACTTTGTCAGAAAATGAATTGGAGACTGATTTGTCTCTCAGAGTAAAACCTTGGGGATTGATCCATGTATTAATTTTTCTTGGGGACTAAAATGTCCGATTTTAAAATCTTTGGGGACTGATTTGAGTAATTACTCTTTTTTTTTAACTTCTCTATAAACTCCTAAATAGCTTCTTAGAAAGCTACAATTTCGTTTCAAAAATCGTACCAGACATTAATAGTTTAATACCACTAATACTTTTCATAAGTTAAAAGCTAAAAAAAAAAGTTACTTTTAAAGTTTTTTCAAAAGCCCTAATAAAATAGTGGAATACACAAAATTAATAGTAATTAACTCTTTATTTTACTATTTTATCAATTTTTTTATTTTAAAAGATCTAAATTAATTGTAGCTATAGTAATGAGATTTTCAAATCAATGAAAAAAAAATGGAAGATAATTTTGGGTCTGTCTAAAATTAGCTCAAGTTTTTTGAGCTTATTTGATGCATCATGAAATTCAAAGCATTGGATTAAATTAATAAACGATTTAATGGTTTAGATTTAATTTATTTAAAATTATAATAAAAGATACAAATTTTTGATATTTTAAAATTACCCCAATAAAACTTGAGAACTAAACCTAGCTGTCTACTACCTTCTTCCTCTTCGCGATGGCCCTCCGTTTCTTCTCCTACCCTCTTCAAAGGAATTTGGATGAAATCAAGAAATTGGTGAAGAAGAGGGATTATTATTGAAAAAAATTATATTTAAATTATATTATATTATTATTGTTAAGGTGTTTACTTATGAACTATATAATATCTTAAAAAAATTAATTATGAATGCCACACTTAACTAATATATTAGAGTATTCTATGTATTTAGATTCTCTAAAATGAATAAATTAGTAAAGTGATAAAGTGAAGCAAGGTTATCAAATTCGCGAGTCTAAATAAATTCGTGGAGTTGACCTATACTTAACTCATAGACTCGACCTATAAATTAGCGAGTATATATTTCTCAAATCTAGATATTCAAATTAACAATTTCAACCTCAAAATACATAATAAATTAAAATAAAAATACGAATTATAATAAATAATAATTCGAATCCTTCACAATTATGTAGTAAGTACAACACGGAAATAGAAAAAATACTAGCAACTGATAACCCTGTCTTGAACCAACAATCTCAGACATTCTATCCTAAATAAACAAAATCAAATAATCCAATTACTAATGCTAACAGGTAACAATAATCATGAATGATGAATCATATTTTAATCTTTTTTTCTTTGGGTTGCGTCGTTCAAAGAGTGTGCTTGTGTCCTGCCTAAGGAAAATAGTCATCAATTTCTTTGTTCTTTTTTTTTTTTTATAGGTTCATCGTGGAGCCTCAGTTTTCAATTAGACAATGTCATCTATGATCCATCAAAGATTTACATAACTTCCAAGGCCCAAGAAACCAAAATCACTATTCACTACTATATAGGACCAGCTCACTTTAATAACTCAGAGGACTAATCACAGTTAGCGAGTTGTGCATCAGCTGGCACTACAAAAATTGTCGCCTTGGGTTCATGTTTAAATTTGACTTAGATAAACCACAAAAAATATTTCTGCTTCGTATAATTAGTGTGTAATCTTTTTCTTGGACTTAGACCCCATTTATTTCACAAAAAAAAAACAGCTTATGTTTTTATAAGTGTAGAAATAATTTATCTTTTACACCGTAATATTCGCCATATAAGTATAGAAAAAATTTACCTTCTATACCGTGTTTGACTTACATATTTTCTATTATGTAACTTTGAAATTATTTCCACTCTCTTTTTTGTGCGACTAAATTAATGCTAAGGGATTGAAACGAACCCTAGAGTTTGGTTATCTGATTGATTCATTCACAAACTGGTGTCTGGTCTTTATCTTAGGATACTTCAAATGTCACCCCATGAATATGCATATTTGATGATCCACAAAAATACCACTCAATTTGTTGGTTCACAGGGCACATGATAATGTTCCAAGCTTCGTTAATCACATGCAATATAACTAAAAAAGTGATTTCCATTTTTAGACCTAGTTAACATTTGGGAATCTTAGAACAGTGACATTTTTTGCCACAAATTTGCCTGTGACGTCCACACACACTCAACTCAAGCCCCATATTAACATCGTGCCAAGGTTCCATTCTTATCTTTTCGTACTCTCCTTTTCCAACATTCACTTTAACACCATCTCAACTTATATCGTCCTCACATCTATGTACATTATTGTATTATGCTTCATTCTTTATTTTCATTTTATTTCTATCTAACTATCATGAAACTTGATGAATTTTCTGCTTTGGATCGTTAGTTTGTTGACTTTGTTCTGTTTTCTTTTATTTCGATACTTAGTTTCTGGCTACTTTTTGTTTTGATACTTTTAAGGAGACTATTTTAATAAAGATATTAAAAATATTTTTTTTTAAAAGAAATGTTTACATGTGTCATATTATTATTAGATATTTTTATTAAATTGGTTAATAATTTATTTTTTAATAAATCAGAACAAAATTAGTTTATTATAACAATAACAATAAACCCAATTGTTTTCATTATAATTATTAAATTCAATTTGATCTGATCGAATTATACAATCTAAACTAAATATCTTTAAACTTTTTGATAAAAAGACAAATATATCCTAATTTTTTATTTTATGGACATTTAAATCCCTAAAAATTTAAAAATACAATTAAATCTCTAAAAAAATAATTTTATTGTTATTGTTATAAAAAATCGGTTTTATTCTAACTTGCTAAGAAATTTAAAATAACTGGTTCATTAATACGTCCAATAATAATGTAAAACGTAAGCGCTTTTACAAAAAGACATTTTAAGCGTTTTTATGGAAGCATCCCCCTACTTTGAATTATCAGTGAAAAAAACTAACTTTGATAAAAATAAATAAATAAATAATAGAAATAGAACTATCATAAAACTTTGAGCCTAGACATAAATTTGTAGATAATTTTACTTTTTACATTAATATTTTTTAATTTAAAACATTAAAGACAATAATTGTCGATATTTAATTAGTTTTTTATTTCATAAAAATTTTGAATATTATTTTCTTTTAAATTTAAACGGTTATATAAAGAGATATAAACATTTGTCTACCAAAATCTCTGTATTCAACTTTTATTACCCAAAATTGATTAATTTGATGTAACTTGCCTTGATGAATTTTTTTATTTGTAAAATATAAAGTGTAGGAGGAAAAGTGAAATTTATTTTCGAAACAAAATTAAATCAAATAAAATATTAAGAATAATTTAAAAATTAAAACAAAAATTAAAACAAAAAATATATTTTATCTATATAAAATTATAGACTAACATAAAAAATAACTATTGTTTGGGAGACTGTTTTAAAAGTGGATAGAAAATTAACTTTGGAAGATAATTTTAATTCGGCCAGAGTTATGATTTACACAACATATAGATGTCACTGAATTTCGATATAATTGTTATTGATAAATAGAGAAAATTTTGATATCTTCGCGAAAGAAATATATTTTTACAGATTTTTTCTTTAATAGAATGAAAGAGAGATTAATAAAAGTAGGATTCACATTTTGAATAATAATAAAATAATAAAAAATAACTATAAAAAAAATTATATTCTCTCTATACTATTTTAATCTGTACAGTAAAGTACCCATTTTAAGAAAAATGCATAACGTTAAACATACAATTTAAAAAAAAAAAGCACACATCAGACATCAAGAGAAAGAATATTGTAATAAGGTGAGAGTTTTTTTGAAGATCAATTGGTAGTGCATGATGATGTGAAATACAGGAAGAAAGAGGTAAATTTCTAGACATACACCATATGGAGACTTTAATATATATAGAAGACTCAAGCTTAACAAAGTGCTTCCTAAATAATAGAAATATAAAAGAAGTTGTTCAAGAAACTCAATTAGAGTTTTAATATGGAACAATAAAAAAAAAAAAAAGAATTAATGGTAAGGAGACGCATGATGAGATAGAAAACGTATTGGTCTCTAACCCTTTATTTCCACCGAATTTTGAAGATATTATTAGAAAATGTTTAGCTCAACCGAGTCTTAGAAAGCAAAGACCAATTCAAGTAAAGACGATAAGTGTGATGTGCAGGAGAAAAAAAAAAAGTAAATTAGGTAGTGTTTGTTTTGAGGTATTAAGATAGAGATTGAGAGATTAAGATTTAATATTATGTTTTTTGGTTTAGAGATTGATACTAAAATTTTTATTTCTTGTTTTTAAAATTTTAATAATTCAATACCTCCAAATAACATTTTATACCTAAAATACTCTCATTTTAATTAATTAATTCCAATTTTATTTTTTGTACAAATTAAATTAGAGTTTCATTCTTATTTCAATTTTTGTCTCCCATTTTATACCAAACAAAATATTAAAATTTATTTTAATTTTTATCTCTTAATCTCTATCTCTTAGTTTCAGTCTTTCTGTCTCTGTCTATCCATCAAACATTACCTTAGAAAGATCAAAAGATAGAAAAGTAAAAATAGATTTAAAAAAAGAAGAGCCGTTAATAAAAAGAGTCCAAACAGAAATGGAGTAACAAGAAAAAAGGACATAAAAGGTGGGATAAAAATAAAACAAGACATCAAATAAGAAATTCGAAGAAAAAAAAGTAAGACAAATGTAGAGGGAGAGATTCACACAGTGCAAACAAAAATGATGAATTTGAAAGTGAAGCTACTAATACTTGGAGAATAGGATTGCAACTCAATTTGATATGTAAGGACTAAGGACGAGGAGGTTGTGGTGGCTTATCTTAATTAGAAAGAATTAGGATGAGAGAAATACTATCGAAGATATGAGCATAATCACAAGGACAAGAAAAAGAAAGAGAGGGATGTAGCATTAGGAAGTAGTATATTTTTATAAGGATTATATTGATGGAGAGGAGTTAAACAGAAGAGAAGGATGGTAGTAGCATAGTTATCAAATTCAGTTCGATTCAGTTAATCGAACCGAAAATTCAGTCATATGATCAGCCAAAGCAAAAATCCAGTTATTTAATCATCAATTCGGGTTGAGTCATTGTTTGTTAGGAAAAAATTTCAGTTGATTTGTCTTTTGTTAAGATAGTGTTGTCATTTTATGTGATTGGATTGTCTTATTTTGCTCAGTTTTTGAACTCCCTTTTTGTGATCGAGTGTTTAATTAGGTATTGGAAAAAAAAAAAAAAAAACCCGTACAGAAGTGAAAGCAACTTTAATTTTGCCAAAGTACCGCACCCTGGTTTCTTCAATAACCTAGATTTTCACTCATGATGCTTTCTCTTGAATCAACAGACAACCCAAATACTTAACAAAGAGTTTGGAGAAAGACAGAGAGGATAACATATCTAGATTGGCTCTGAGTGAGATTGTATGTATGAGACGGAAAAAATAATTTGGTTTGGTAGCTTAGAAGAAAAGGCCAAGAGGGTAGTATAGTTATTTTTTATATATAAGTAGTAATTGTTTTGGTATTCTTTAAAAACTATAAGGTAACTGTTGGACTTTATAGTTTTGCGAAATTTTTAATTAAATTTTTATACTTTTTTTTTAATTGAGTCTTTGTATCAAAATTTTTTTAATTGGGTTTTTACATTTTTTTTCTTTTATTTGGGTCCTTTGCACCAATTTTTTTAGTTGGGTCTCTATAAAATTAAGTCCATTACTGCCAAGAGGAATCTAATTAAAAAAAATTTGGTATAGAGACCCAATTAAAAGAAAAAAAAAGTATAAGAATTTAATTGAAAATTTAGCGAAACTATGAAACTAACAGAATAATTAAGTTTTAAATTATTGTTTTATATTATTATTGAGAGTATATATTTGAATAAGTTCTTGAAAAATTTTGCATCAGATATTTTGTCTCTAAAAAAATTTTATTACATTGATATTCTTAAATTTTACAAAAATAAGATATATAATATAAGTCCTTACTTTAGTTAGATATATTATTTTTATTTGGTCAAATAAATCTTTAAAAGTGACGCAAAGACCTATATATTTTATTTTTGTAAAGTTTAAAAACTTCAACATAATTATTGGAGATAAAAATATTTGATGCAAAATTTTTTAAGAATTTATTTAAATATATTTAATGCATGAAATAAACTTTTTTACATATTTTATTGGAAACTATTTACGATGTTGTGTTTGAATTTTTTTTCTAAAAAAAAATATTTTATTAATATAATGAAATGATATGAAGGATCCACTAGTGACTACACACAGGAGACATTTAAAAAAGATCCAACAAAGATTATGATGTAAATGAATTATATTAATTAAATAAGTAATTTTTTTAATTTCTCAGTAGAAGTTTCCTTCTCTTCTCTTTCGCAAAGAACTCCATGTCCAGTTCATCTTTTTCATTTTTTCTGCATGGATCGGTGAGCCGCTTCAACATACATTTAAGTCGTCTTCCATTTTTTATTGAAGATCAATTCATTCCTTGCTTTTCAGATCTGCCAACACAGGTTCGTTATCAGCTCTATGTCACTTAAATAGTTATGACTTCTATGTCTGCTTGCTTGTATGAATTCTAACCATCGCTCCCATGGTTCTGTTTGTTGTGCAGGAACTTCAAGCTCCCCGAGCCTCCATGCTTCCACTGAGTTCAGATAGTCAAAAATGCAATGATCCACTGATTCTTCTTCCGTTTGGCGGCGAATACACATCAGGTTAGAAGAAGTGATTATGGAATGCAGCTTTTGGTTGACTGGTAAGTCGTCATGAGCCATCTTTCAGATAAAATTTTTTACTCTAGGTTGGCTTTTCATCTTTCATATGTTCATCCAAAGCACTTGCTGCTTGCATCGATCAGGGAGAAACTCCACTGGAGAGTGGTAGAAGAGGAATGCTACTTGGTAACCTGACGCTACAGAATATACACCGTTGTTAGTCCGTATCCAAGTTAGTTTATCGTCGCCTTCACAGATAGGAGTATTGATGATTACTTCAATGATTTCTGGTTGAAAAAAATTGTGCTATTTTAACCTGGTCCCAAGTTTTGTTAGGCAAAATTAATTTTGAGACCCAATGAGGGATTCTATCAGTGTTTTAGTTAGAAATAGGTAGAATTGTTGTGTAGTCATTGACCCATGAATCTGTATGAATGCTCACCATATTTTTCCTACCAATTTTTCAGATTAGTCCTTTTTCCAAGACTTTCATGCCTTCCAAGTCACTCCTCCAACCCCATGATGGGTTATTCCCTATCTATGCTCTCAGAAAACTTGTAAACCTGTAGTATTTGCTCCTATAGACTTTATTAAGCAGTGAATTTGATTTAGTAAGTAGCCTCCAGTCTTGTTTTACAAGCATTGCAAGGTTGAAAGTTTTTAGGTCTTTCAAATTTAGTCTTCCTTAATTTCTGGGTCTACATGTAATCTGCTAACTTATCTATTGCATCTTTCGCTCTCTATTTTTTTGTTCCCACCAAAACTGTAAGATAGTGCGCTGTAACTCCTCTAGTAAAGTATCAGGCAATCGAAAACAGCTCAGAGTATAAATAGAAATTGTTGTAACTACTGCCTTTATAAAAATCTCTCTACCGCTAGGAGAAAGTAGAGCTCGTTTCCATTGTTGGAGTTTCTGACGAATCTTGTTTTTAATATAGTTGAAAGTAGTTCTCTTGGACCTCTGAATAACTGACGGTAACTCCAAATGCTTATTTTGATATTCAATATGCGGAATCATAAAAAGATTAGACAATTGGTCTCGGGTTTGAAGCGGTGTATTTCTACTGAAGAAAACAAATGACTTGTCTAGATTAACCACTTGGCCACTTATACCCTCGTAGGTCTGTAAGATACTTAGTAAGCCTCGATAGTCTCCTTCTGTAGCCTTGCTAAATAAAATTGAATCATCTGCAAAAAATAGATGGGTAATTCTGGGACATCTGTGATTTAGTCTCAAAGCAGAAAGATCATGTCTCTGTTTCTCTGAGGAACAGATGGCAGAGACCCTTTGCACAAAATAGAAATAGGTAGGGAGAAAGAGGATTGCCTTGACGCAACCCTCTACATGGTTTAAAATAACTACATGGTTGACCATCCACAGTAACAGAGTAAAAAACCGTCATCACACATTCCTTCATCCAATCTGGCCATTTATCGCAAAACCCAATTTTTTCATCATTGCCTAAACAAAAGACTATTCGACTCTATCAAAAGCCTTACTCCTATCAAGCTTTAGAGCTAGTTCACAGTCACCATATCTCTTATTTTTCAGGAAATGCTTAAACTCATGAGCAATAAGAACATTATCACTAATCAGCCTCTCTTTAACAAAAGCACTTTGATTGTCACTAATCACTCTATTCATGACTGTTTGCATTCGGTGTACTAAGATCTTAGAGATAATTTTGTAAAAAATACTACTAAGACTTATAGGCCGAATATGCTTCATAGAACTAGCATTATCAACTTTGGGAATAAGACATATATGAATGCGATTAAAAGTTTTTAAAATTTTATCTCCAAGAAAAAAATTTCAGACCGCTCTGATCACAACATCCTTAATTGTCCTCGAAAAATATTGAAAGAATTTAGCTATAAACCCGTCATCCCCAAGAGCCGAAAATGGGTTGATAGAGAAAACTGCTGACTTAATTTCCATATCTGAAATTGGCCGAATCAACCTTTTGTTTGTGGTTGCATCGATTTTCAAAGGCACATGTTAAATCTCGTCCTCCGGATCAGCCGAGTTGCTAGAGGCAAAAAAAAAAATTCACAAAGTAATTCTCTGCGATTTGAGCAATTTTGTCCTGGTCTGTTGCTGGATTTCTTTCTTCATCCTCCATAACACACACCTTATTCCTCCTTGATCTTGATTTGAATTTAAGGTGGAAGAATTTAGTGTTTCTATCTCCCCAATTCAGCCATTGAACCCTGAATTTTTTTCTCCAATATCGTTTCTCATCCTCCACAATCTCTTCAAGTTCTACTTCCAATATCCGAATCTCTGTGGGATTAACATGGTTTCCTTTTTCGTATTCAGCAACTAGTCTTTTCTTAATGTATGAAATTCAGACTTGGGAATTAGTGGGAGAATTCCTTTGCTAGTCCACTAGTTGATGCCTGTAGTTTTTTAGCTTTCCAGCCAACTTAAACATTGGAGATCCAGAGATTTTTATTTTTCATACCTCCTTAATTAATGTCACCACCTCCTCCTTTTCACAATCTTTCTTGGAAGCGGAATCTTCTCTTAAATCTCTTCTGTTGTCGATCGTTACTTAACAAAATTGGTTCGTGGTTTGACCCAATGCAATCTAAATGCGTCAAGAATGCATTTGGCCAAGTCACTCCCCATTCATTAGTGACTAGCACCCTATCCAGTCTCTCCCGTATCAAGTTACCTCCAAATTGACGATTGCTCCAAGTGAAATTTCTTCCTTCGAAGCCCATATCCACCAATTCACTATCATTGATAAAGTCATTAAATTCTTGAATTGAGAATTCTGCCTTATTTCGACCACCTTCCTTTTCATGATGGAATCTAATTGCATTAAAGTCCTCTATCACAATCATTTTTCGTCTCTAATCTGAACACTTTGTAGTATATTTTTGAATTATTCTCTTCTTGTTTCTTCTGTGCTAAATAAACCCCAATTACCTCTCATTGTTGATTAGATTTTACATTATGACACTTAAAATGAATAAAAAACTTTCTTACTTAATAACTTGCAAATTAATACATTCTTTTTATGCGACTGTCATGCTTTTTGTCTGACTCCCTAGATTCACCATAAAATAATTTGTAAAAATCTACCATTCTAACAACTCTCTTCATTGTCAAAGCATTGTTTTTACTTTCATATAGTTGTGTTTGAATTGGACTATAAACTATTAACCTATTATATCATTTGTATTTTTAAATTAATTGTTCCTTTTATGTTAGTTGATTAAAATGTTAATATATATTTGAATACATATTTCTAAATATATTAATCTTTTAAAGAAAAGAAAGTAAAATAGAACGCTAATTTAGTAGAGATTAATTAATTTATTGGGAAATAATACTATAATAAGTTGATCAATAGAAAGAGTAAAATCTAAAAGAATTAGCCTAATTTACCCTGAAACATAATTTTAATATACTTTAGAAATTTATTGTAAAATATCTGGATGGTATATCTTTTCGTTTTTGGAAACCATAGTAAGTTTATATTATTCAAAATACAAAATTACAAATAGTCAAATATAGAAGAACATCGTCATGACGTCGTGTATATAAAAATAAGATAATGCTCGATTATTGATTGATAAAATAGATTATTATGTATTTATTTGAGGAAAGAATATAATGGAGGCGGCCCACAACTGTAAGGAATTTGAATGGATCCCGTTAATTATTATAAAGTCTTTTTTATTTAAAATTTTATAACTATATTATATGTATATTAAAATTAATTATTAATAATAATGA
>NC_029777.3:103331126-103332629 GCF_000817695.3 Arachis duranensis | reverse complement strand
TATAGTTATGTCTTATAAAAGTTTAAAGAATAAATTTTTTTAATATTTTTAAAAATTTTAAAATTATATTTAATATTTAATTTAGTTTAATATATTCTTAACATTTAAAATAATTTCAAATCTATTTCTATTGTTAACTTTTTAATGGTTAAAAGTTAATCAATTTTTTTTAATTTTAACCTTAATCTAATCTCTCGTTTCAATTTTAATTGTCCAATTCAAGTTTTTACTAAGCCTTCCACACATCTAAAACACAAAGCCACTTTCAGATTTCTTCTCACTCGCACCAGGGATCACTACATTGCAACTGCTGTCGCTAATTTGGGTTCAGCCTCTTCTATTTTTTTGTGCTATAATGCATGAACACGAATACAGATACGAATACGAGATATACTATAGAATACATTAACACATAAATTTTAAAATCTTATAAGATTTAGACACGTATATATATAAAATATAAAATATTTTTTTAGATAAATCGTAATAATTTTAATTATTTTTAATATCTTATTTTAGTTATATCAAATATTTAAAATATTTTTTATTTTAATAAATAATAATATATACTATATCTAAATTTATTTCAAGAATATATGTTAAAAATAAGACTGAATATATGGACACATAATTATATTTAAGTGTATCTAAGCATATGTAGAAAAAAAATTTTACTTTTTATTAAAATACAGTTGGACATGATAGATACACATGTCGGACGAATATTAATAAATATTATATCCAAAATGTGTCTGACACGCAAACACAACAACTCAGCGAAATACTTGTCCTTCGTAACTTTTGTCATTTTGCCGTCCTTGTTACTTTTGGAGTTATGTTAAGAACCAAAGTTATACTTTGTTACGAGTAAAGAAACAACCACAAAAATCAATTATTATTTATGTATAAATAAATATATTATTTAATCTATTTTTAACATATAATAATTAATTTAATAATTAATTTTTTATAAATACATTTTAAATTAACTAAATTAATAGAGTCAAACGAAAGTTATTTTGGATTTTATTCATGCTTCTTTGTTATGATTTTAATAAAGTAGAATGAGTAATTTTTTATCTTTAATTTAATTCAAATATTTGTGTTTTCATAAAATTAACTATAAACAAACGAAATTAACACTGTATGTATAAAAAATATATTTTATTTAAAAATATCTAATTATTAATTTTTCATTAACTTAGATAAACATTTATCTAAAATTCTCAAATTACATATAACTCCTTAATAAGAGTTTTTTTTTTCGAAAGATGACGATCAGATGCGCAATTATATCCACTGTGAATATACCTTAATTTTAGTGCAAAGTTTATAGCAATGTGTGATGTGTCTAATGCAAAATACAACAGGTAAGATATTGTTATTGCAATTAGTAATGTGCCCAAGTATTTACTGTACGAATGTGTTTTATCTACGAGTTAATATTCAATGTGATTTTTAAAATTTAATATTAGATTAAAACTAATTTTTAAAATTATAATT
>NC_029777.3:103315604-103331079 GCF_000817695.3 Arachis duranensis | reverse complement strand
TATATTAGATTTTAAAATTTATAATAATAACTCACGTTAGTTTTTGAGTTAATTTTTGTAAACGGCATATTAATTTGGTACGCTAATTTATTAAAATTTAGATTTTTTGTTTAAATTTTATGTGATCAAGACTTATTATAATTTCAGAAATTTGATTGTTATTTCTAGAATCACAACATTTTTAAGTCGAACTTGTTATTGATGTTTTCATAAAAATGTTGAGGAGCCAATCAAATTTATAAGAGGTTTATTTAGTCACATTATATTTATGTGAGGAATCTAAATCTTAATAAATTAACGTGCAAGATCAATACATTGTTTACGGAAATCAGATCAGGGACTAACGTGAGTTATTATTGTAAATTTCGGAATTCAATTTGAGTCAATTGTAATTTTAGGAATCAATTTGAATCCAATCTCAAATTTCAATAGTTTAATTGAGTATTAACTCTCCCATTTGTGACGAGTGATTTACATGGTCTAAATGCTTAGCTACATGAAGAAAAAAAAACATCAAATGGAATAATAATTATGATCTAAAAGGTTGTATTTGGTTGATGTCTCAAAATAATAAATACATCTATAACAATATATAATGGCAATACATGAGTTTGGTGTCCAATTTTTTTTTCCAGTATTACCCTCTCTAATTAACTTCTCCACTTAATATTAGTTATCTCTGAAAAACTGCCATTACTCTACTTGGCCACTTGACGTACCTGTCACCTCTTGACAGGGTATTATGGTTGTTAATTGTTCCCTTCAAAAATTTACGCTATTAATTTAATATTTGAATTTTTTTTTATTGTTCTTAATTCTTTACTTACAAAATTTACACTATTAATTTAATATTTGAATTTTTTTATTATGGTACTATTTTAATGTACTCTAAATTTTTATTATGTATTTATAATTTTGATAAAAATCATTCTTAAAAGAAATATTAATCTTATTTTTTAATTTTTTTTGTCCAGATAATATTAAATTATTTATATTAAAAGATTTACGAAATTCAAAAAATATTATTTATATGTTAAAAATCTGTTTTTAGATATTCAAGTATTAGAATTGGTCCAAATAACATTGGTTAGTTGTGTATATATATTCCATTAGTTTGTTAATTTTATCTTTTGAATTATTTTTTATTATTGTACTATTTTAATGTACTCTAATTTTTATTGTGTATTTATAATTTTAAAAATAATCATTAGAAGAAATATTAATTTTATCTCTTAAATTTTTTAGCTTTGACAATATTAACTAATTTATATTAAAATATTTAGATAATTCCAAAACTATTATTTATACTATAACAAAATAACAATATACAAAGAAAATATGGGAGTTTGATGTTCAATTTTTTTTATTCAGTGAGTTCTACTTGACAGTTGTTGTATAAAATATTTATTTAAAAATATTAGTAATTTTTTATTTAATTTATACGGTAAATAATAATATTTTATGTAATTTTATTTTATTTAGTATCAAATAAATTTAGATTTGAATTTTCTTTTATTCTTTTCGAATTGAAATAGTCCCATTGCATGATTGACAACTTTGATTTCTATTATAATAACTATTTTTTCTATTATTTTCTATTTACTATTTTTTTATTTTTGTCATAATAACTATTTTTTTTATTCTAATAATAATTATTTCATGCAGAGAATTGCATCTTGAATTAGAAATAGAAGTAAAAAAATGAAACAAATTAAAAGGTAAATTAATAGAGTAAAGAATTGAAGAAGAGGTTACACATGATTTTTCTACAACTGTTGCCGAAATACAAATGAAAATAAGATAGAAAATATGTTGTCGTTCACCGTGGAAGTGGTTTCTTTATGTAAAGTAACTGATGAATGTACGGGAGAAGTTCTATCATAAAAGACAATATTAAAACTTAAATTTGGTCACTAAAATTTTGAGGTGAGTCATGCTCTGTTAACTATGTACTATTATTCTTACAATAGTAGCTGTTTTATAAAATTTTTTGTTCATACCCTGGCCCAATGCAAAGGCCCAGGTCCAAACTAAAAGGCCTAATCTAAAGGATTAGAGCCTTGCTAAGTGCCGACCTTCACACAAGAAGTCGGTGTCAACCACGACTTGGTCTGAAGAGGTCGGATGTGAGATTAGCTGGCAGATAAACACTCATTCAAATGAGTAACCGCCCCTAAAATCTCTCTAACCGCCTCATAAAGCCATATCTTAACCTCCCCAAGATAATAGGGACGGTTACCACCCTAAAGATACGGCACTACACCAACGGTGGTTATTGGCTCACCACTATAAATACACTGACACCCCTCAGGTATCTCTAAGTCCAATACTCTCTAAGACCTGCTTCACTCTTGCTAACTTAGGCATCGGAGTGTCTTTGCAGGTACCACCCCCCATTCACACGCGAGCACAAGTCGGACGGAGCCTCCCGAGGCTAGAGTGGCGAAGTGATGGAAGAGGCAGAGATTGGAGCAGATGAAGTCATCATCATCGTGAAGCATCAAGGGCCAGAAATCCATCTTGGAGAGCAAGCCAAGGATGGAGCGCCCGGATTGATGAAGTGTGATGAACAAGGAAGAACTAGAGGTACTTGCATGTTGGATCTTGCACGAGTTGCCTCTTCTCTCTGTGTGGCCGAACCGGTTTTGTTTTGGAGGAAAAGAAGCTAAGCTCGGTTTTTGTGTTTCAACTGTGAAGGCTTCACTTTTCTATAAAAGGGGTGAATAGTCACGGTTTGATTCAAGGAGAAAATTTGAGAGTGCAAGAACCTGAGCTAACAGATTTCTCTTCTCCTTCAATGTATTCTATTTAGTATTTTTCTATTTAATTTTGTCATGTCTTGAGTCTCATGGAAAAAGGCAAACAGTGAGGTTTGTATGAAAAAGCCATAGTGCGGAAAAAGGCAGATAGTGCAAAATTAAAAGAAAAAGTCATAGATGTCTTAGAGTTCATTTGTTCATCTATGTTGTGTTTCATGATTCTGTGAGAATCCCCTTGTAAGTTAGGTTAGCACTTTACAGTCTGTAATCAGGAAGATTATAGTGAAATTCCATCATTGTTGTGATGGAGACTGGATGTAGGCCGCACTGCACTTAGCAGCTGAACCAGGATATATCTGGGTGTAATTTTCTCTCTCTTCTACTCCATTTCTATTTCTACTGCACAGGAGATAAAACTAAAAATATCTCGTGTCAAGTGACGAGACAAAAAGAAAAGTCTCGTGGCTAGGGACGAGACAAAAATCAAAAAGTCTCCTCAAAGACGAGCAAGTGTAATCAAGCAAAAAGGGGGCTAAGATTCAACCCCTCTTTCTCTTAGCCACTGAAAACTATCAATAATAAAAAAATTTAATATCTTATTAATTTAAATTTTTTAATTTTAACGTCCTTAAAATTTAAATAACTTATAAATTTTTATATTTATTTTTAAATAGTATTTATTTTAATTTATTTTTAATTATTATTAAATTTATAATTTTAAAATAAAAATATAAAATTAATTTTTAAAACTCAATAGAAAAGCGGCTGAACAGGCACGATAGTGCCTGGTGAACCGCTAGTAAATATATAAGAGTACAGAAGTGCTATACATACAAGTTAGGTCAAACCCAACAAAAAGGACGCTCATTCATACGAGCGTGTCAATACGCACACTACTCAACGATTTTCACAATACGCTTCACGTTCCTCCTCCTCCTCTTCCTCTTCATTCTTCTCCTTTTTCTTTGCGTTTTCCCTCCTTTTTCTTCATGTGTTTCATCTTTATCGTCGTTTTTTATTACTCTTGTTGTTGCTACATTTTTTTCCTCCTTCTCTTTCCATTAATTTTTTAACATTATTTTTTTCTTCCCAAGAAGAATTATGAGAATATGAAATAAGATGAAGAAGAAAAAGTAGCAGAAGATGAAGAGGAGGAAGATGATGCGTTTTGAATTATGTAGAACTTATCAATACACATAGACCCAAATATCTTCGTGTTACACCCAAATTTGCTGTAAATACAGAAAAATATTTCCTCTAATGCTACTTTTTTTTGTTATTCTTTTTTTTCTTATTTCTTTCTTTCTTTTAGTTGAACGCATGTAATAAGTTCATCATCTTCCAAGTAATTTTGTACCATTATGCATTTCTTCGTCTTCTTTGTTTGATTTTTTTGTTTTTATTCTTGTTAAAAGAGTAAAACAAGAAGAAACTTGAGAAGATAAAGCAAGAAAAAAATGAATAAGAAAAAAAAGAATAAGATGATGATGATGATGAAAAAGAAGAAGAAGAAGCAGCAGAAGATGAGGAGAAGAGAGAAGAAGAATTTTAAATTATGCAGAACTTATCAGCACACATACACCAAAAATTCTTAAATAATACACCCAAATATCTTCATGTTACACCCAAATACAGAAAAATATTTTCTTTAATGTATAACTTTTATATTACATTCAATTCAAACAATCAACGATGAATAATAATTTTCACAAACAAAAATAACATTATTCACCTACTGAATCATAAACTACTAACGAAAACATTAACTAGAATCGAACCATACATCAAACACTTGATTGGATTCAAAATAATCAATTTCATTTGGGTTCAATTGACAATTTGAACTTGAATTATTTATTATCTTCAACAACGAGATAACTGATGATAGAGGAGAAGGAGAAAAAGGAAGGAGGAGAAGAAATTTCAATGAAAAAAGAAGGAGAAAGAAAAAGAGGTGGCGTTGGTGAGAGAGTAAAGAAGAAACTTAAAAAGGTAAAACAAAAAAGAAAAGATGAATAAGAAAAAAAGAAGAAGAAGCAGCAGAAGATGAGGAGGAGGAAGAGAAAGAGTTTTTAATTATGCAGAACTTATCAACACAAATACACCGAAAATTTTTAAATAATACACCCAAATATCTTTGTGTTACACTCAAATTTACTGCAAATACAGAAAAATGTTTTCTTTAATACTGTATTTTTTTCTTCTTCTTTTTTCTTTATTTCTTTCTTTCTTTTAGTTGAATGAATGTAAGTTCATCATTTTTCAAGTAATTTTGTACTATTATGTATTTCTTCTTCTTCTTTGTTTGATTTGTTTTGTTTTTATTATTGTTAAAAGAGTAAAACAAGAAGAAACTTGAGAAGATAAAACAAGAAAAAAAAAAGATGAATAAGAAAAAAAAAGATGATGATGATGATGATGATGATGATTAAAAAGAAGAAAAAGAAACAACAGAAGATGAGGAGGAAGGAGAAGAAGAAGTTTAAATTATGCAGAATTTATCAGCACACATACACCGAAAATTCTTAAAGAATACACCCAAATATTTTCATGTTACATCCAAATTTCTTCGTGTTACATCCAAATTTACTGTAAATACAGAAAAATATTTTATTCAATGCATAACTTTTACATTACATTCAAAACATTAATCTGAACAATAATCAATTTTGTTTTGGTTCAATTGATAATCTGAACTTGAATTATTCATTATCTTCAACAATGAAATAAGGAGGAAAAGAAGGAAAAGGAAGGAGGAAAAGAAATTCCAATGAAAAAAGAAGAAGGAAGAGGAGGAGGAGGATGTGGTGTTGGAACGTGCAGTAACAACATGAAGAAGAACGTGCGCACATTGATTGAAAAATCTGTTAAATTAGAAGGCGCATGAAATCGACGTGCTAAAAAAGGCGCATCTGACTTAAAATAGAATATATAGACTTGTATGACTTGTATGGGTAAAACGCTTGTATGTGGAGAATAATTTATAAGAGTATATAGACACAAGAAGATATTTAATTTTTCATCTTATTTGATAACTTAGACACAATGCAACACACAACTCAAAATTTCACTAAAATATTAATTTTACCTTCACCATTCTCCCACCACAATTTTTGTCCTTCTCCCTTTTTTAGAGTTATATCATTAGTCATCAATGCCACTACCTTTAACCAAATAAAAAAAAACAGTACCTTAATTCAAATTAAATTTAATATGTATAAAATCAATAAAAAAAATTAATTTGATGCATCCTAAACAAAATAAGATACACAAATTTAATTTAAAAAAAAAACAATTCAATGAAGGAAAATAAAAGAGGAAAAGTGAGCAGATTAGAGGAAACGTTCTCCTTGCATAGAGAATGACGTCACCACAGAGGAGATGGAGGATGACGTCGACGAAGCCCAAAACCAACCGCGGATCTGGACAACTACCCAAAGCCTAAGCCTTTTGATAGAAAAAAAAAGGTTGAACAAGTGCGAAAGAAAAGTGGCGATCGACACAAAAAAGATAAGCTCAGATCTAACTATTTGAGAAGGAGAGAGAAGCGAAGAGAGAAAGCACAGTGGCCAAAGACAAAAAGTGAGAGAGAGGTGGCGATAGGTGCTCCAAAGAGAGAGGGAGAGAAGCGATTAGCAGCACGAAGAGAAAGAGGGAGAGTGGTGATGGGCAGTAGAGAGTGAGAAGGGAAGATGGAGGGAGGATGAAGAATGGTGAACTATGAGAATAAAATGAGGAATTGGAGAAAGGGAGGTGGAAGATGCATGAGAGAGAAACAGGAGGGACACAGGTTTGGAAGAGTGAATTTGGGATTCTGAAAATCAAATAAGGGTAAAAGTGTAAAAAATCAGTGCCTCACAAGTTATGTTTCAATTATTTTGAGGTATATAAATTTAGTGTCTCCATGTCTATTTATGTCTTCCGTATCTATAAAAAAATTGTGTGTTTTAAACCAAACAAGAGACGTATGTGATTGTGTCCTCGTCTATATGGCTTAGTCTTGAGAATAGGAATATAAATAGAAACTCACGTAGAGTTGTCTTCATATGAAATTGATATTTAAAAATCATTACAAGTTTGGCTAAATTATCATGTAACAATCTTCAATTATCAATTTCATACAAAAAAAAATATATGTGAGTCTTGAGATCCATGATTGTCTCTGCAACATGCATATTACATTACTCCCATGATATTTTGAGGGAAAAAAGTTTTTTTTTTTGAAATATAAAATTCAACACAACAAGATGGAGCAAAGAAACAAACCAAAGATCATACAAATTAGTAGCAAACTCAACTTCTTCGTCATCTCTCGCATTGTCATTAACAACAAAAGGAATCAATTACACTCTACACTCTATATCTTCTAAAAGACAATGCAACAACATTCTCAACTCTCTCTCTATCTTATTCTAAAAAATTGTTCAATTCCTTTCTATCCAAGTATTTCAGACAATAGCAAAAAAATCTATTAACCACTTTTAAAGTAGTTACTTTTTCATTGTCGCACCCATCCAAAAAAAACTACCCACAAAATCTCAGTATCTGAAATGTAATCTTACAATATTTTGTGTATCTTTTCAATAGCCTTTTGTTTTGCATTCCAGAAACTTTACAACAATTTAATTTCAATTGTCGCATCTACTTGAACCATGGAGAATATGTAATTGTCTTTGTTATTAACTGTCCTATTCTCTGAACTTCCCTAGTACGAACATTTGCAAATTCAAACTAGGAGCACTGCATTTAGTTTGCTGCAACACAACATCAATGGTGACAAAAGCAGAGTCAGGCACGAGGATTTGAATTCACAGAGCTACTTCCAACATCTTCAATTATAATATATAACTATATGCAATTGATACTTGCAATGCCAACATGATAGAAAAACATCATAGACACATGCTCATTAGATTCGATCATCTTCTAATAACAAGGAAATGTCTTTGATAATCAAGTCCTTAAAGGACCATGCAATAAGATGCCAAATGAATGGCTTAGATGGTTGTCATACTAAACTTGTTGAAAATGCTAGATTTACCACAAAATTAAATGTATTTTGCAGACCGATCCCAACATGGTTCGATTGAACCAACTTTGTAAGTACTGGTTTGTTTTTTTTTTTGGAGGAATTTATTTATATTTTTTTTTAGAATTTACTACATAGGCCAAACCTACAACCCACCCAAACACAACTTATAGAAATTCATACCCCAAAAACAAGGTTTAATTACAACCCACAATCCAATATCATTATCCATTCTCACTAGAACTTCATCTTCTCAGTTATGGCAGCTTCTATCTTCTCTTTGCCTGCAAAAAACAAAGTCTGCAACAACAACACATTACTATTGGATTTTGGAACCATCATGTTCATCTGCTCAAACCTCCTCTACTCTGCCACCTAATTATGTTATGTGCCAATGGAAAAATCCAACTAAGAATCCTCTCCAGTGTTTCTTTCTACTCTCTAGCAAGAACATGATCACAAACAGAGAATCCAGTACCTTTCAATAACTTACCATTAAACTAAAAAAAATCACCACACCCCAAATTACCATTCCCATCAAGTTTCAAACTTTTGAATGGCCTAGCAACACGAACAACATAATTTTCACTATTGGGATTTTGATCCGAAGGAAAAACAGTGGCTGAAACTGATAAACTACGAGACAAATAAGGAACACAATGCCCAATTCTAAACACAACCTTAATCCTTGCTAACACAGTGAAAACAAATCTAACAAGCAATAAAACAACGCCATCAAAATCTTTGTTCCACAAAGATTTTTTCTTTAATTCCTTAACCTCTTGCTTCTACCAGAAAATCTTTTGCTAAAGATCACATAATTTTTAATGATCCTTATTATTAATTGAACAAAGTTCAGCTTCACTATTATTGTTGTTACTACTATAGTTAAGTACTTTTCTCAACGTACTTTCTAGAACCGAAAACTCTTTTTAAATTCTATATTCTTTTCAATTTTTTTCAACCATTACTTCACTTTATTTGCAAATTAGCCCATGTATTTTTAATTATTTGAGTTTACAACATGATCCTTTAAGGTCTAAAATATATTTTTTCCACAAAAAAAAACTCCTAATAACAATATTATAGTTTTTTGTGTCTCATCAAACTTCTATTTCGTGGATGGCAACACGGAATGATGCTTTTTTCATTTTGTGGATGACATTACTAAAATGGCACACATACACATTTCAACAATTCATTATACTTTTGTGTATTCATTTTATTTAAAATAATAGCCCTATATCATGTAATTTTTTTTAAATGACTTATATGATATCCAAAGAATATTCAACAAATACCCGTCAGTTTTTTTTTTTTAATAAATGCGTTATTTATGGCCTGTTAAACATTTCTAAGTTTCTCACCAAATAAATTGGTCACATCCTACAAACAAACCATCATAAAAGGAAATGAAAGTAGAATGGATTACGTAGACTTCAAATTCGATTCTTATTCTCATTGGACTAAAGACAAGAGAGGCCAACTAGCAACCATGATAAAATTACTTATTTATTTAAATACAACATTAGATAAAGTTTTTTTTTTTTTAAATCGGACAATTCTCAATTTTAAGTATTACACAATATATTCACACACTTTTCACATATTTATCATACATGATAGCAACAGTTAAAATTTTTTTTTAATTAGTTGTAATCGATAAAATTCAAATTCAAAATTTTTAATTAAAAAAAATTATGTGATTTAAACTAATGTTTGTTGGTACGTTAAATAAAGTACTAAGTACTTTATTTCAGAGATACATCTATTGTCTATACGATAAGATAAGATCTGTCCAAGATATACATTCTGAATACTGGGCCTAATTGACCATGGTTCCATGACCACTGGATGCCATCCTAACCACAATTGCAAGGGAATACAAAAAAAAATAATAATAAAAAATAAAAAAATACTCAAACTCTTTCATCCATATTCTCTCGTCCGTAAAAATTGTCATATTCTTAACGTTGTTTAATTGATTGTTTGTCTTTCTTTCTTTTTCCCTTTCTCTCTCTTTTGAATAATTGTTCAAATATCCACATCCACTCTGGAAAATTGACGAAGCACTTCCCCCTCAAGTCATCATAATGGAACTTTCATTACTTCCATAGAACCACATGGAATATCCCTCAGTAAAATTCCTTTTCACAAGTTCTAATTGGTATTAGTATTGTTCTATATATATTAAGTTCAGATTATTATTTATCTTTTCAATTACCAATAAGCTTTCAAGAATTAACTAGCTTCATGAAATAAATATCCCTTATAACACCCCTTCACTTCCTTTCCATTTTAGTAGTAGATTTCACATTACTAAAAAATTAATAAAAATACTATATATCTATAAAAAAATTAATTATTAATTCATTGTTATGTATTTATTAATATACTTTTAACATATATTTTATAATTTAATATATTTTATATAAATAATTAATTAATAACTGATTTTAATGTATATATAACATATTTAAAAAATTCATTAGTGTTCAAATTGGATTTTAGTAACAAGATTACTTAGCAAATAGCAACTACTTTATCTACTTTTAAGCTAGCATGCATTAAAATATTTTCACTTAATCAACCAATCATGCATCTTCAATAATAATGATATACTAATAATAATTTCTAAACATAAAACTCATTTCAATTTTTAGAAAACTTTTTATTAAGATATTATATCATCACCTTTATTATTATTATTAGCTTAACCCCTAATTCACAACCCCAAAGATAACTTGAGCCAGTAAGATTTTTGACAAGGTTAATGATAAATTAATAATACTAATTAATTTATTTACGAACAACTAACAAAGCCACATCTAAGAATACAATACAAGCAACAATTAAAAAAATGAAAACAAAAGCTATGTTAATTGATGATGATCATGATGATCATCATTATCATTATCATGTTCTTCTTCTTCTTCATCATGTTCTTGCAGATCTGCAAGAGAAAGGCTCCTAGATTTGAAGCTCCCTAACCTAAGCCTCATATGAGCAGCATAAGACTGGGGAGGCACTCTGTTCTGCTGCTGCTGTCTCACACTCAACACTTCATCTCTTGCAGAAGACGAAGGAGATGAAAAGACCTTTCTACCCTTCTCATCTTCCTCGTCCTCGTCGCCTTCTTGTTCTTGTGCGGCTTCATCGGAATCCTCGTCGAGGGGCAAAAGCGGCATAGACTGTGGGTTTGACCACGTGTAGAAAGAGGATCTCCTTGACCATTTTGACGCCATTAAAACCCTCCTTCTCTTGTTGAATGGATTCTCTTGCTTCTTAAGATCCTTCACAGTGTTCACTTGTGACAGATCCGTAAAAGATTTTGATTTTCCACTAAAATGGTTCGATAATCCCCTCCTAAACAAATAATAAACACCACAACAATTTAAAATAATTTGAAAATTATCACATCTTTTTTAATTATATAAAAAAAGACTCCTAACACTTCAAAATCTTGAAAGAACGCAAAAGGAAAAATGAAATTAAAAAATTAAGAAAAGAAAGGGTTGAGAAATAGGAACTGACTTGATGGGAAGAGAATCTTCTAGAGAATCCAAAGAGTTCAAACCATTCAACTTGCTTTGAACTTCTTCATCTTCGTCATCTTCTTTTATAGGTGAAACGACGTCGTTTTCGATGTCGCTGTCGTCGGGGGTTCCGATCGACGACGAGCTCTCCGAAGAATCGCCGGCGAACAAACCGGCCTTTCCTCCGGCACGGAAGCCCGAACCTTCATCGAAGAAGGAGTTTGACTTTGTACCGTCGCGTTCGATTTCGCCGGTGGTACCGGCGTTACTAATCGTCGGTCGGTCGGCGTCGTATTCCGCCGTGGCGTGAGGCGGAGAAGAAGGAACCTCGATGGTGAAAGCAGGACCCACCAAAAGCTCCATTATTACAAGCAATTAAAGAATATTGAAGAGAATCAAACACTCTAACCCTTGTTTCGTTCCTTTTTGTGATTGGGATTTTTCTCATTCACAGAAAATAGCGGTTACAAAACAAATTAACTAACTTTTGTTAGGGAATGGAGAAGAAAAGCAAAAGAAGAGAAACAAGTGAAGAACAGAAATGTTCTCTATATATAAAAGTATATCTCAGTGGAAAGAGAGAGAGAGAGAGTAAATAGTGAAGAGCGAAAAGAAGGAGAGAGAAAGAGAGATAATGTTCGCCGGCGAAGAAATAGCATGAAAGACACGGTTTGAGAAGTTCATGATGACGTGGCAAGAATAGAGACCCGGAAATCCTGCTTAAGTAATTTTGGTTAAAAACTTAGAATTATTATTGAAAGCTTTCAAGTTGTAAATATGTCGGAATAGGATGATTTTTAATTGTTGATGTTAATTATATATTAAAAAATAATATTTGTATATTAAAATCAGTTATTAATGTATTTATGTATAAATATATGTGTAATTTAATTTGTTTTTAATAAATATTTGTATTTTAGTATATATTTTATATTAATGACTAATTTTAATGGTTAATTTTAATATATGCATAATATAATAGTTAAAAATTATTAAAATATCAATATATTTAAAAAAATTATTATTATCTTTCTTATAGATATTTAAAATTACAATTTGAAGGTTGTGGTAGGCTTAAAAAATAGGAGGTTGAATCTATGCCTTTTTTTTAAGTTGCTGTTATGACCTTTTTAAATAAACTTTCAATTTTACTTTTATTTGAACTTAGCAGCGAAAAATTTATGAGATAAAAAATAGAACACAACAGAAAAGAGAGAAGCTAACACCAGCATGTATCCTGGTTCGGTTGCTTTGTGCAATGCAACCTACGTCTAGTCTCCTCCACAACAATGGAGGAATTTCCACTATAATTAAAAGTATTACATACACCAATTCCACAGGATTGACACAATCCTTTCACACTCAAGTTGTAACCTAACTTGACATTGGCTATATTAATACCTAACTCTTCGCTCTTAGTGCTAACCCAACTAAGAAATGAATACCTCACAGGTACAAGATACAAGACATAGACATACCTAAAGAAATCAGAAAATAACTCTAGACTTTTCTTTCAAGTATATCACTCAACCTTTTTTCACTCATGGCTTTTACTTGAGCCTCTCAATATGTCTTTTCACACAAGAAATTACAGAAAGATAAATATAGAAAAGTACATTACAATCTGAAAAACATGAAGGAGATTGACTTCATCAATAACCTCTTTGCTATGTGATAAACCAGATTTGCAAACCTCTTATTTTTCTCTTCAGTATTGGCCAAATGCTTTTTTAAAAGAAAACATTATCAAAGTAGAGGAACTTCTTCAGGGAACTATTCATAGAACACAACTTACCAAACTCTGATTTTCTCTCCTTACCTCTGAATGAACATAAAGCTTCTTTTTATCTCATTGCATGTTGCTTGGTTGCTCTTCCTAGGTCAACTCCTTGAATCTTGAGCTTCACCAATCCAGCTGTTCACTTTTTTTCAGTAGTCTTCAAAATAGAAACTTTGCTTCTGACTTCCCTACCTTAACCGAAAGCCATAAAACAGCAACCACAAAATTTTTTTCAATGGTAAACCGAATCTGAGCCATTGAGAAACTACTTGGTCCCCAAAAATCACTTGTGACCGTAGATACACAGCAGTGAGGAACATAGATCAACTTTCCTTTGTATCCCATTTCGGATTGAGCAGAGAGTTGGGAAGAGGAGAAGAAGATATGTTGCATGTATAAGGAAATAGGTTACCTTTTAGCTTCTGATCTTTTTTTGATGTGGTTTGAAATGGTTGATTAGACCTTATCTTTCTTTGCTTAACCTTCTCTTACCTTCTTCTTCCGTGACAAGCTTAGGAGCTGAACTCTCTTTCTTACTTTTTCTGAGTTCTTTGATTTGACTGAAACAGAGAAAAGGAACGTTGCTTTGGAGGCAAGATGAAGGGGTTTGTTGAAATCAAATCGGGCTTGGATCGGATATCCATTAGACAACCTGTTTGATTTCTTTGGCTTTGTTTTCTTTTCGGCTTTGCTTGATTAACCAGCTCACCAGCCTTGATATTTTGTTTTCATTCCAATTTAGACTATAGGATTGAATTTTGGCCTGCAACATTTAATAAATAATTAGCAACATATAATTGTTAACATTCAACACTAATTATTTATTTTACCAAAAAATAATGTTTGTCATTACTAATTAATTTAGTTAATTTCTTAATTCAATACAATTATATACGTCTAAATCCAATCATCAATTGATCCATAGAAATAATAATATGTTAAAAAAGCTTTTATATATTATTATAATTTTATAAATAAATTTGATTATTCTACTATAGTGACTTTTATTATTTTAATAGTTAATTATTTAGTTAAAAAATATATAAGATAATAAATATATTTTATATATAAATACGATAACTAATTTTTTTTTATGTATGGATAGAATTTTGTTTAAAAGTAATAATTGATTAGTTAATTGATTGTGTATATGAATGCACAGTATATGAATTGAGAGAATAATGAACTAGCCATGATGCTTATTATCCTGTTGTTTCTTTTTAACTCCGATCCATGATATAATCTAACAACTGATGTATTTGATGAGGTTTAGATTGCTATGATTATATGGTGATTTTGTGTTTTCTTTTATTTGTTTGCTAAACTTTGATTTTATTATAATGAAAGTTATCAACACTTAGCACATGCTTTCTAGTTGGGAAAAGTTTGGTTATATATACCTAATCTGTTATTTCTCCAAACCATAAGATGAAGTTTTTGATCAATAACAAATTAAAGCTTTTTCTCTTCTGTTTAGATCTTTATAAACATTATTACAATGCGTTGCCAGAACAATTGTTAAAGCTAGCTTTCTCAGTTTGTTTGATTGTAATTAAATTATTTAAAAAATATTATTTATTTTAAAGGTTATAATTTATTTTTTTAGAAACTATTTTTTATTTAAAAATTATTTTTATATTATTATATCTAAATATAATTAATAAATAAAAATATATGTTTACGTGAAATACAAACATCAAATTACCTTTTTAAAAAAATTGAATTACCAATTTTTTTAAGAAAAGTTCACCTAAACAAATTCTTTATATTAATAATTTCAATCGGTTATTTTTATATTATTTTAGAAATAATATATTTTAACATCTAATTAAAAAAATATCATGCATGTGCGTTAAATTAATCAAATGATCAAAATTGAATATTAATTTAAAAAATTATTATTTACTTATATATCTTTTGATTTAATATGCTAATATCACAACGACGACAATAAAAATAATAACATCAACAACGATAAAGTATTATCAACAAGACAACAATAATGACCACAACAATAATAATAGCAGATTAGCAGTAGTATAGCTGCAACAACAAGACACTAGCAAAATAGCAGCAACAGCAATGACAAAAATAAAAGTAACAATAACAATTTATAGAATAAACATCTAAATTGGTTCTAAGAACTTTTAAATTAGACGTTTTAGTTTACAATAAATATTTATTCTCTAAAGTCCTAAAAAACGAGATACATTGAACAAATTGATTCTTTCGTCGTGTTTTGATAAATTTATAATAAAGACTTCATATTGTTTTAAAATAATAAAATTAGAGGATAAAATATCCTCTCCTTTAAATAAGGCGTCATATTGTCTTTTATAAAAAATTTATTAGAAAGCGTAAGTTATTCTCT
>NC_029777.3:103305246-103315569 GCF_000817695.3 Arachis duranensis | reverse complement strand
TTTTTTTATATTTATAATAAATAAACTAATTTAAAATTAAAATTTGTATTGAATATAATATTTAAAATGAATAAAAAAAGGCTTTATCACTTAAAAAAAACCTAATTAAATATTATCATTTGTATAATTTATTAAATTAAATAATAAAAAAATTATAAAATTTAAATTGAGTTAGGACCAAATATTAAAATAACAAATTTTACATTAAATTTTAAATTAATTTATATTTTTTATTTGTATCATGCCATCAAGTCAAATGCTTAACGATTAATTTTTTAGACACTGCAAAGGCATAAAGTGAACAATTCTCCTAAGCAAATAAATTCTATTTCTATTTATCTTCTAGAATTGAGAAGAGATGGTTAAAGAATACAAATCTTTATTTATCGGTATCAACTTGTGTTAATTAATTTGTATGATATATAATCTTACAAATATACACGTGACATTTTATAAAATTCAAAATAAAATTAAAATAACGAAGATCAAGCCTTGGAGATAAGACTGTAAATCATCAGTGTTTGTGAAAATAGAGAGGTGGCACTTAGCTGGGCTTTTAATTTAAACTTGTTATTGGTTCTTGGGAGTTGTACCTGCCAGATTACCATTACAGCCGTCTTTTTTGTTTGCTTGGATTTCCAGTATTCCACGTTCCCAATTATGTGTCATTGGGTTGCAAAACATTATTGTTCTCCTTCTCCAGCAGTTCTTGCCCTGCGTCACAGCTTTCAATTTCTCATGTCAAAGGAGTTATTCCCATCTCATCTGTGATTGTTATCCTTCTCGTACAGTTCAAGTCACTGCAATTGATGTGCATAGGTCGTTCCCAAATCAGTTAAAGTCAAACTTACTCGTATTTTTTCATTTTTTTCATGACATGTAGAGATCCACAACACATTGCTGCTGGCCTTTTTTGCTAGCATCAGTTAGATGATCCGCTATTATCATATGCTGCCCCTTGATCAACCAATGACCTACCACTTGAACAGTGACTCATTGTCTTAATTGTAATCATTATTTGATTTTGGAATAGACTCCAAATTAAGAAAAGACGAGAAACCAACGTGGGTATAGCAAGAACATGAATGCAATTAATGTGTCTCATCAAGATAGTAATAACTTGTCAAAATGAAGCCTAAAAATTAAAAAGAGCATCACAAAAAGTCATATTTACTGTATCGATAATTTGATTTTGATAATTATATTTTGAAATATACTTCAAATCAAGAAAATATGAGAAATCAACGGAGTATCTAGTGAAAATCAGAAGAGATCTCGGCAAAAAATAAGAGAAAAGAAGAACTTAAATATAATTAATAAAACCTAGAAATTAAAAAAAATAAAAAAACATGATAAAGAAAAGTACGTACTTGGACTAACTCGGCACCTTGAAAATATGAGAAATCAATGTGAGTATCAATTAAAAATTAGAGAGGGTCTTGGTAAAAAATAGGAAATAGCAAGAACTTGAACGTAATTAATAAATCTAATCAAGATAGTAGATTGTCAAAATAAAATTTAGAAATCAAGAAGAGCATGCTAAAGAGCAATACTTTGGAACTTGGAAAAGATGAAAAATTAACGTGAGTATGCGTTAAAAATCACAAGGCATCTCGGCTGAAAATAAGGAATAGTAAGAACTTGAATGTAATTAATGTGGCTCATTAAGATAGTAGGTTGTCAAAATAAAGCTTAAAAATCAAGAAGAGCATGATAAAGAACAATACTTGGACATTGCCTCGGTGCCTTGAAAAGATGAGAAATCGCGTCGGTATCCATTAAAATTAGAAGAGATCTCGGCGTAAAATAAGAGATAGCAGGAACTTGAATGCAATTAATGTGTGTCATTAAGATGGTAAAATTGTCAAAATAAAACCTAAAAATAAAAAAGAGCATGACAAAGAGTGATGTTTAAACATTGACTGAGTGCTTTTATTGTATCGATTATTTTATTTTGATAACTATAAGTTTTGAAATAAAATGTAATTTGTCATGAAACCACTCATCCCAAAAAATTTAAGTTGATAGGAGAAGATAACATATCTCTAACATTCCCCTTCAAGCAAGAGCCTCTCTTTTGGGTTTCTTTTGGGTTTGTTTGATTTTCTATTCTTTTTCACTTTTTGGGGTTCTCCAAAGATCGAAATCTTGACCTTTCGGACATAGAGCTCTGATACCATGTCATGAAACCACTCATCCCAAAAGCTTAAGCTGATAGGAGAAGGTAACATTAATGGTTATATCTCTAACATAATTAACGTGTCTCGTCAAAATAGTAGATTGTCAAAATAAAACCTAAAAATCAAGAAAAACATGATAAAAAAAATATAAAAATATTATTCATAAACTAAAATCAGTCACTAAAATTAGTTACTAATGTATTTGTGTATAAATACATGTGTAATTTAATTTATTTTTAATGTGTATTTATATTTTAATATGTACCTAACTTTAGTAATTAATTTTAATGTACACGTAGTATTAATTAAAAAAATACTTTAAAATTGACCCCGTACCTTGAAAAGATGAGAAATCATAGTAAGTATCTATTAAAAATTAAAAAGGGAACTCAATAGAAAATAGAAAATAACAAGAATGCGAATGTAATTTAGAAATCAAGAAGAGCATGATAAAGAGCATTAGAGCAATACTTGGAGAGTGACTCCCTGTGTTAAAAATATGAAAAATCAACGTGGATATCCATTAAAAATCACAATGCATCTCAGCAGAAAATAAGAGATAGTAAGAATTTGAATGTAATTAATGTGTCTTATCAAAATAGTAAGTTATCAAAATAAAGCCTAAAAATCAAAAAGAGTATGATAAAATAAAACAATGCTTGAACATTACCTCAGTGCCTTGAAAAGATGAGAAATCAACGTGGGTATCCATTACAAATTAGAAAGGATATCGACAAAAAAATAAGAGATAGCAAGAACTCATGCAATCAACGTGTCTAATCAAGACAGTACATTATCAAAATGAAGCCAAAAAATCAAAGAGAGCATGATAAAGAATAATATTTGGACAATGACTTGGTGTATTGAAAAGTTGAAAAGATATTCGTTAAAAGACACAACAAATTTCAACCAAAAACAGAAGATTGTAAGAACTTAAGTGTAATTAATGTGTCTTGTCAAGATGATAAATTACCAAAACGAAATCTAAAGATCAAGAAGAACATTATTAAGAGCAATATTTGATCTTCTTGGACTCATCACGAATATGTTATTGCAGAACATGCAGTACACAATCCTAGGTTGGGGTGACAACACTACTCGAAGTCGTGGATATCCATTCCGTTCCTATTCGTTCGAAGCGGATAATTACCCGATCCAGTATAGAGCGAAATCTTGAATAGGGCGGAGGGTCTTAGATAGGACGGAGTAGGGTCGGGTTTAGATATTAGCTACTTCTACCAGCTCCGATATATATAATATATGTGATATATGTAAAATACTTAATAATATTATATCATATTTAAATTTTTACCTTAATTTATATTATGAATGTGATGATAGTTATATAAATTTTAAACTTTTATTTTATTTGTTGGATTTTAACAATTATAAGGGCGGATAGGGGCGAAGCGGGTATCACTGGGGCAGGAGCTCGCGGGAGTGGGTTAATGTTCAACTTTTTACTACTTGCGAGTAGGGGTGGGAAAATGCTAGGCGGCCTGTCAGGGGCCTGCAGCCTGGCCTGTGTTTGGCCTGGCCTAGCTTGGCCTGGTCTGATATAAAAGAGGCACAGGCTCAAACTCTTTTAAAAGCCTTAATATATTAATATGTCAGGTCCAAGCTCACTAATTAGCTTTACTAGCCTGTCAGACCTGTCTGGAGCTGTTAAAACATAATTAAATATATAAATAATTTTTAATTATTAACAAAATTATGAGATATTTTAAATTTATTATATTTTATTATAAATATCTTTGTATATTTTAAATACTTTAAAAGACAGGCTAGGCTGAACAACAGGTCAAACCTAGTACTTTATAAAGAGCCTATAGCAGGTTACAGGTCAGACTCAGGCCAATTAGCTACATGACAGGCGAGGCCTGTTAAAAATAAAGCCTGGCCTGACCTAGCCTGTTTTCGCCCCTACCTGCGAGTATGAATAGAACGGGTTCTATACGGGTTATTGTAGGGCAGGGCAAGAACCCGCCCCATTGCCCCCTAACTTCTAGCAAAATAAACCACATGAAATAAATGTCATTAAGGCATAGTTATTAAACTCGAACCGACTTAGTCGGTCGAATAAAAAATTCGGTCATTCGGTCATTAATTCAGGTTGGATTATTATTTAAACTGGTTAAGTAATTAATCCAGTCAAAGATAGTCAAATCCGATAAAATTTGGTCAAATTTGTTCAAATCAGTTAAAATCAATCCGGCCAAATCAGATTGAGCGAGCTAAATAAAATTATTTTTCTATACGTATTTTTTAATTATTTTATAAATACTTAAAAAGTGTAATTAATATAAACTAATTGATGAGTTATTAAAATTTAAAAATAATAATTAATTGAATATAAGATAAAACTAAAAACATTTATTATGGAAATAAAAAATAAAATAAAATTTTATATAATTATTTAATTATGATTGAATCAAACGATTTAATCTGAGATCCACCGATTGAACTAGTAATTCAATAATTTGGTAATTTGAGTGGTTCGATTATCAGTTCGGTTTTGATAACTATAATCAAAGGAAAAGAAACCATATAAGACAAAGTGGTATAAGCCTAAAACACAAATATGGATATTGTCAAATTAACTAGGTTTATATTATTTGTTTGAGAAAGTATAAGGGGCTAACTCCCTAATCAGCCAACTTAAAGAACTTTATTAAAAATTGATTCTTAAAATTTTTTAAAATGAGATTTTGAATAATTAGGATTAAGCAACGTAATTATACCCTTCTCTAATTAGTAGTAGTTATGCTGTGTGGATGTGAAGCTCTATCATCACGTTTCTGGGCCGTCAATGCCAACTGACCGTCGTGCAGGTGTTATGTGATGGCCCCACATCTCTGAAAGTGCGCCATTGCAACGATATAGGATATTTCTTTCTTCAGTTATTGGATGTTTCCTTAGTTATAATGCTGGATGTTTCTTTTATTAGTTGGTAGGATGTTTTTTTTTGCCCTATGAAAGGTTTCTTTTTAAATAAGTGGATGTTCTTTGATAAATATACGGATGTTCTTTTGTATATAATATATGGGATGTTTCTCTCATCAGTTATTGGATGTTTCCTTCTCACATGAACGTATACTCTGAACCCGAAATAGAGAAGAAACATTCACTAACTTTTGAAGGATGGAACATGGTTCGACCACGCGATGAAAAAGGAGGAGGAGGCGAGGCACGACGAAGGAGGAGGAAGAGATGCGGTGTCACGGCTTCACGGCAGAGATGGTTGAGACACGACGCGATGGAAGAGGCAGATGACACACAAGTGGCGATGGATGGGAAGGCTGTGCAGCGCAGCAGAAGAGGCGTACGATTCAGCATGACTTCTCGATCATGGTAGATGACGTCCTCGCAGCGAAAGCAACACAGCGCAATGGGCTTGTTTACGGCAGCACTGGAGGAGGTAATGACAGCGCACACATGGTCTAGATCGAAGGTTGACGACGCGGGTGACAGTGTGCTGAGTAGGAGAGTGAGACAGCTAGCTGCGGTATTTTTCTTTTACTTCACTATCAAAGTATCAATTAGATAAAGTTAAAACTAGGGTTAAGAGGAGGATAAATGGAGTGGGATATTTTTTTGCTTTAGTGGACTATGGAGTGTAACCAATAGGAATTGGTTGAGGTTGGCTATATATATCCGTGTTGTTTACTTTACGGATTGTATTTCTTTACATTGCTTGCTTATAGGTTGCTTACTATTTTTGTTGAAATGTGATGAGAGTAGTGAAGAATAGTAAAGATGGCTGGCGACATGTATATATGTTAGGCAACTAATAAGGGAAAGTTAAGATCAAATGACACCAAAATTATGTTAATTGAGACCTTTTAATTTCTTCTTTCTCCAAGACTAAATTAAATGTATTTGGATGCTAGCTTATTTATCTTAATTGATTTTTGCTGAACATTTGAACTTGTTGTGATTGTACTCAAATTTGTAATGTGACGTCTACCAATTCGATTTCATTTGTTAGATGAAACCTTTTGGGGTTGTCATTTTAATTTTCTCAATGCTCTCCCTTACAACCTTGTTTCCACCCTCTTCCTCAAGAACTTATCACTAAAGTTGTTAAATTCGCGAGTCTAAATAAATTCGTGGAGCTGACCTATTGAAATTAATAATATCAATCTTAAAGCACATAATAAATTAAAATAAAAGCATACATTATAACAAATACTTTAAAATACACATTCAAATTCTCTATAATTATTTTTATACAAATACAATATAGAATACACAAAATAAAAAATTCTAAATCTGTAATACTAAATCTTTAATTGAATATTGAACAGTATCAAATAATCAAATTAACTCTAATAAAAATAACTAATTACTAATCAGCTATGAATGGATGAACCATTTGGCCATCTAACATAAACGATAAGCAATAGGCTAAAATTAGAAGCAATAAAATTTAAAAAGAAAAAAAACTAAATTAAGAAGCAAAGGCTCAAAGAAAGGGCAAAAGACATACAAAAAATAGAGGATACGAAAGAAAAAAAGGGCAAAGTCCCAGCAACAGCAGATCGAAGACAAGAGTACAGCAGGTAGTGGTGGTGAGGGTGCAGCAGCAACATGAAATGATGGCGACAAATAGTCATGGATTTCACGACGGTGTAAACTAGAGCAGAGATAGGACTGTAGGAGAAGTAGTCGAACTCGTGAACGGTGATAGCACGATGGAGTTGCGAATAGTGGAGATGTGAAGAAATATAAAGTAGAGGGCAACATAGGTAAAATTCACAAAAACAATGGCGCGAATCAGAGCAGAGGTAGCAGATGCAGGCCAATAACGGCAGCTCGACGTGGAACGGCGACTGTGGCAAAATATGAAAAAAGTGAGACTTGAGAGAAACAACGCAGGTGAGTGAGTTATGAATGAGTTTTCTTTCATTCTTTGGGAGTGTTATCGTAACCCTAATAAAAAAGTATTTTTTGTTTCAAAATGACGCTTTTTTTTAGCAAAAATGAAGAAAAACGCAAACTCGCTAACTCGGTCTTAGACTCGCGTGTTTGTCCGAGTTTGACCGAGTATATCCGAGTTTACTCAAGATAGAGTCTATGCCCGAGTCAAATCAATTCGATATCTAAATTCGTAAACTCGTACGAGTTTACGAATTAACTCGAGAGTTTAACAACAATGCTTATCACCACCTATTATCGTTGCAACCGATCTATTTATTAGACTGAACCAGTTAGCTGGACTAGATTAATTGAGAATTATTGACCTGTTCAGTTTGGTTGTATGTAGCTGAAACTTAACAACAAAAGAACCAACAAAAATCTGTAAACCACTTGAATTAGTACTGTTTTATATGATTAATCTTTGATTAAAGAATAATTTTTTTAAAAAATATATTTTATAATACCATCAATACAATAAACTACAAATACTTTGAAAAACTATCTCCACAAAAAATATTTATAGACTATTTGTAGAATTAATATTCAAATTGATCTTTGAAATTATATTGGCATTTTAAATTAGTTTCTGAAATTTCAATTTACTCAATTTAGTCTCCGAAATTTACATACGTAACTCAAGTTAGTCTCTCGACTATTTTTTATTAACAACATATTAATATGACATGTTGATGTGAACCGTCAATACCGCATATCATAACATGATTTGACCACGTAATAGAATACTAACGTAGCAATTAGTGACACATGACATACATGTCAACATCGATGGTGTTGTCATGTGATAGAACGAAGTTTGTCCACGTGTTGCAACATAATTTGTCCATATGTTAACATGTCATCATTGCAAATGACTCAATTTAGTCTCTGAATTTTGTTACCTAACTCAATTTAGGGGAGTGGATCCTCTTCAATGAAGAAAAAATTAGATGGTATCAATTGTGATCTCTCACCCTTTAATATTCTCTCTCATATTTAATTTTGGTTCCACTTATAAAGTTAATGGTAAGAGATCATATTTCATTTCCTCAAGTGTTAAAAAAACTGGAGAGGATCTATTTCCCTCAATTCAGTCCCTAAATTTTACTAAGCGACTCAATTTAATCCTTAAAATTAAAAATCGTAAATTAAAGTGGTACCTAAACTATTTTTTTTCATTTTTTTTAGCATACTAATTTTCCTTATATTTTTTACATGTAACTTAAATAATATTATCATCATATAATAATTAAAAAATCCGGAGTTCAACCGGGGTTCAACCGGTTTAATTAAATATTAAATAAAATTATTAAAAAACCTAAAAATAATTTTAAATATATAAATTCAATAATTTCTAACTTAATAAAATTTAAAATTTCACATAATAAATTATCCATAACTTAATATTAGAAGTTCACAAACAACTTCAAACATCAAAGTTTATAACTAAACAACTTTATAGATCATTAAGGAAGAGAAATATAGTGATATTAAGAATTTGAAAAGTGCCACGTTCAACTCTTAAGTAACAAGTTTAAAAACAGAGCAATTTCTAGAAATTTGGGTAGCAAGTAGCAACAAAATATAAGCACATGAATCCAAAAATTGCAATTAACATGAGAAAAGCATGGATTGCATGTACAGAGGTAGCATCAAACTTAATTTTACAAGTAGAGTTCAGCAGGGCAGCAGGTAGAATCAGGTCACATGAAGCAGAAACAACACAGTAATGATCACATCAACATCATTCAGCAAACAAGCAGTATTAAGCCATGTTGGATAATCAAGAACGGAGAAATTATCAGGTCTAGAATCCTCTAACCACAACCTAGCTACCTAACAGCATACATATCTATCTATTCTAACAAACAGAATTATTAAGAACTCCACAGAACATGAACTCCTCCTCTTAGAATCCATAGTATGAGCAAGTGAAGGCTCCAACAGCTGATCATGGAGTAGAGTTCCATGCCATTCAACCATTCATACACAACTTTCCCCACCAATGGACCGTATAACACATACTGTATTTATCAAATTGAAAACACACAAGTAGTTAGACTTATTCTATATACATAACAGATGCATCACATAATATAATATACCTTGAATAATCCAAAATTCTCCCATGGCTAGCTTGATAAAGGAGCACTACCCATTTCACTGCACTAGGTTCTGCTAGTTTAAGATATTTACAAACCTTGTTAAATGTATGTATGGTATCTTTCTTCTGAGAAAAAACTCTTACTTTTGTAGCTTTCTTTTCTTTCTGTATTCTCCTAAAGCTGAATAGAGCCCCAAAAAACTATGGCAGCCAACGAGCAGAAACTGGAAAAGATCTCAAAACCAAACAATAATGATAATATTAGAGAAGAAGGAAAGAAAACAAAAAAGAATCAAATTGTTTTTTGTTTCAATTGGGGATCTCTTACAATCACCACGTTTGAGCTACAATTAGAAGCATTTATTCCTACATCACTTATTTATAAAGGCAGATCAAACTAGTGTATGTGTGTATCAAGTTAGTTCAATGCACACTGGCCCCATCTTTATACATGTCTCTTTCTCATCATTCATACAAATTTCTTAATTCTATATTATGATTAATCAGCAATCTAACTAAAATTAATAACAGAATTAATAAAAGAAAGTAAAGAAACAGAGCAGGAAGTAGGGATAAGACAGGAGACCTGAAATGTAGCAGAGACAGACTGAGAAATAGAAAGGGAAAGAAGAGCAGAAGTAGTGCCGCCCAGAGTTGGTGGTGGCCGGCTGAGCTCGCGGCAGAACAATGCAGGGTAGAGAGATTCAGCTTCTCTCTGTGGCAGTGACGAGAGCTAAGTGGGGGCAGAAGCGTTCGAAGGGAAAAGGAGAGGCGAGAAGAGAAGAGGGAAGGTAAGAATGGTGGTCAGCTTTCCAAACGATGGGTCGCCAAAGACTGCTGTTGTTGGCTGAGAGCGAGACAAGGAGGCGGGGGCTGCTGGCGCCTGGCTGAGAGAGAGAGAGAGAGAGAGAGATAAAGGGAAGTAGCACCGTAGTGGGTTAGGGATTTGGGTGAGTGAGACTGATGAGAGGGAGGGAGAAGGGAGAAGGGAGAAGGGAGAAGGGATGCTGTGGTGGTTGCTGGGAGTTGATGTTGGCGACGGTGTTTTCTCTCAAAGGTTAGGCAAATTAGGGATTTGGTTGGAATGTGAGAGTGAGACTGAAGGAAGAGGGTCGGGTGTTT
>NC_029777.3:103303950-103305200 GCF_000817695.3 Arachis duranensis | reverse complement strand
GGTTCATCCAGTTCACCGATTAACCACCGATTTAGCCGATTTTTAAATCGATTTTTTGCAAGACGGTTTTACGTATTAACCGGACCGACCATAAGACCGGTTTCCGGTTAATCCGGTCGAATTTTCAGAACCATGATAAATACTATTCTCTTTTTCTATTGAGTTGAATTTTTTCATTGTTTCTCAAATATAAAAATATTGAATAATCATTCTAAAAGTGATACCATTTTAGTTGATGTAATACATGATCACCAATTAAATCAAACTATGTTTAAAAATCTATAATATGATGGTAATGATAAAAGAAAGTTTACATTTTCTTAATTTGTTACGTTTATTTTTATGTATATTTTAGTCAATCATATTGAAATGACATAATTATATATTGTCAAATTTATTAATATTAAATTACTATAAAAGATTATATAATTAAAATTTAAAAGTTAATATATTTATAAAAATACTTCTATTTAAATAATAGGTAAAAAATAAAAAATAATATATTTAAAATATTAAAAATTTTGAATTTATAAAAAAAATTAATCTTGCGAATATTTTAATTCTTGCTTTTTAATTTTAAAGACTAAATCGAGCGTCTTAAAAAAAATTCAATAACCAAACTGAGTTATTTATAATGATGATGATAAGTTGGTGACACAGATAAATAATATTAAGATACGTGACACCAAATGACACGTGAATAAACTGTATTCTGTTACATAATATTATTGTTCACGTTGACATGTCATGTATAATTGATTGATACATCATCCTATTATATGGACAAATAATATTTTAACATATAACACTAGCAGTCCATGTTAATAGTCAAAAAATTAAATTGTCACAAAACACAAATGTAAACTTTGGAGTTTAAATTAGGTAAATTAAAATTTTAGGACCAATTTAAAACGCAAGCGCTATTTCAGAAACAAATTTAAGTACTAACTCATTACGAGAGCCCAAGACATTAGGTGCTAATAAATTAGAGAAAACTATCATTCTGGTTCCAAAAATTTCAATTTTTAACAAAATCATCCTTAAAAAATGACATTGTAACTCTCGAAAATTGATCTTAGATTGACAAAATGCATTAAATATAGGAAAACATATATTTGAAAAAGGAGTCAGAAATAATTAATAATCAAATTTCGATGTGGTGTTAATAGAAAAATAAGATTTTTCTATTTTTATAAGCAAATTTCTTTTAATAATTTTTATATGAATTAAAAAATTGAAAACTACGTTTA
>NC_029777.3:103278550-103303884 GCF_000817695.3 Arachis duranensis | reverse complement strand
AAAAGTATTCGAATACATAATTTGTTTGTCACTTATAAAAACGAAAAATGGTGCAATTTATTAAATTAATATATTTTTATAATATCAAAATATTATTTTTTTGGACACTATTTCATCAAAAATTAACTTTTGAGGATTAAAATAATAATTTATTCGTAACAAATAAAAGAAAGAGAGGTTACAACTGAACTACGAAAATGTGCTGAAAGTTATAATTTGTGATATATATATCAAGATCACTAGTTTATACTCATTGTTAACAAATCGCCATTCAATAATAAATAAATCATTCAAGGAATAAATCGCGAGTGACAAATATGAGATGATGATGATGATGAGCGTTTAATTAAATAAATAAATAATATATATGAATGCATGGGAATGGTGGCAACATTAGTTGAACAGTGATAGCAAGTAGTTGGAAGAAAGCAACAATGAGACTAAACACTAATAGCAAGGGCCAAGAGCAATGCAAGTGGAGAACGAAGTTGCAATCTTATGTGGTCTATCACACAATTTCAATAGTGAAATAGCAATCAATAATAAGTTTCCAGAAGAATCAACGCTTGTCCCATTAAAGTGATAAAATAGTTTATCAACCTTAATTAATTTTTTATTTTAATCAATGGTCTCTAATTTGGGATCGGATTTAGACAGAGAGGAATCAGAGTTTGATGCTGAAAGAGTCGTATTCCTAATATGAAATCTCAAATGTTTAAACATAATTATTTACTTTTAGAAAGAAAAGAATACTTGTAGTTCTATTAGAAAATAAAAATGAAAATGTCCTTTTGTTAGAAAAAAGAATGAGTGTAGTAGTGGCCAAACAGGAAAAACGATCTGAATATATTTGTTCTTTTATTTTTGGTATTTAATTTATTTTTGGTTTAAATAAACAACTATCTAGTTGATTATCCATTATGACACATGATTGTTAATTTTTGTTTTCTCTACTTAATTATACATATACATATGCTCCAGATGTTTAGATTGCGTTTAGTTTTGAAAATAGAATAAAATAAATATNAATAATAAAAAATATAATTATAAAATTTTGATAAAAATAATAAATAATAAAAAATAAAAATTAAATTATATTTTTATTAATAAATTTTATATTTTTTTATTTGTCAAATATAATTTTATATTTTTGTATTTCTGATTTATTTGGTACTTATAAACAATCGTACCCTTAGTATTTGGTTAATTTGTAGAATATTATATAGTTTGGCATAATATAAATAATATAATGTGATAACTGATAAGACATGCACTGGTTAGATTCATTGTTGCTAACAAAACATGATTAATGCTATAGTATTTTGTAATCATAATTTGAAAACTAATAATGAAAGGCAGTATTATTATGGGAGGATATGTCACACCTATAACAGTGCATGGTCCATCCATTTGTCTTTAATGTGAACTTTGCAGTTGTTTATATTTTATATCCCATTTTGTTATTCAAATCGGCACCTGAAGCTAGATCGATATACGTACATACATATGTGTATGTGTAATAGTTTTTTAAACATTTAAAGAATGTATTTTCTATCATGGTTATTTATGAGCAAAATTTACATTACAAGGAAGAAAATATCATTATTAGCAACGAGTAAAAGCAAGAGTCTTGTTAACAAATGCCTGAAAGATATTAATTAAGATGCTTAATAGAAAACATTTTATAAAAAAAAAATTAAATCGTTGGAGTTATCAATATACTTATAATACATTTATTAAGACAAAATTTTCTTTTTTTTTTTTGCTAATAGAAACTTTAAATAATGTCCTTAAGACACACTTACTAGAAAAGTCATGATTTTAATAGACTATAAAAATATTAATATTATTAATGGTCTGTAATGATTTAAAAAGGATATTTTTTTACGATTATACTGATTCTTGATAATATATTTAATTTTTCTATTTGTTATCTCTTTAAGAATATTTTTCTCATGGCACTTATTAATTTATTATTTACTGTTAATAATGATTAAATATTAATAAAAGTATTGTAAAAATATTAACAATTAGTGATCTTGAAAAGTATTCTTTTGAAAAAAAAAACACATTGTTTTGACAATTTATAAACTGCAAAAGTATTATATATTTTTTGGAGACTTATATGATTCTATTTCTTTTGAGATTTATCTTATCTGAGAAATTGAATTTTTGAATATTAAATTGGTGGTTTATTCTGTAACACTTTGTTTGGTATAAAAAAATTTGTGAGAAAAGAAAAGAGAGGAGATGAAAATTGATGAAAAATTTATTCTTTTCCTGTTTGGATTAGCAGGAAAGTTGTATGGAAAATTAAAAAGTTTATGTGGAGCTCAGTTAAAATTTTTCTGCCCAAACTTGCGAAAAAAATTGGGATAAAAGTGTAAAAATGTATAAAAATACATATATACCTTTTTATTAATAACAAATCAAAATTCCTAATTCTTCTAAAAAGGAAAATACGTATCTCCATTTTTCCTGTTTTTCGTCATCTTTTTATTATTCTTTTACGCAGTTATTTACATGTATTTGTTTGGAAAATATTTTTTCTTTTATCACATTTAAAATTTTAAAAAATAATTTGAAGGATTTTTTATTAAAAAATAATTTAAATACATTAATAAAGTATCATTTATTTTTAAATATGTAAAGGTAATAAGGTAATTTTATACTATTATAATTTTTTTCTTTCTACTTTTCTTCTTATTCAAACGAAAAAAAATTTTTTTCTTTTTTTTTTTCATTTATTTTTTCTACATCCAAACAATATGCAAAGAAATTTAATTTTCCTTTTATTTTTTTCTCTCATTTTCTTTCTTTCTATTTTCTTTCCTCTTATTTTCTATCAAACATCCAAACAAAGTGTAAGTGATTTGATTTTTCAAATACATTTTGCCGAGGTAACAACATGTCCTTAAGTCGCGTGATAATTAACTTAATTGAAGTTATATATAAAAATAACAAATAATTCATCAAAAACTCCTCTTCCTAGGTGTTTATATATATAGGGTCGCTGAATATTTTAAGTTGATTTTGGTGGACTTTTTCCCTATTGGCAGACAGATATTCTAACGAGGAAATTTTATAATGAAAAATAAAAAATTATAGTCAAACAAATGTTATTGGTGCTCTTACACAGCGATTTGTAAGCCTACCCTATCTATTTAGATAATAGTAAATAATTAACTATGATTAATCAATCAATTAATCATATAAACCAGAGATGTGGTTCCTCAGTTCCTGGCTTAGCTTAAGTATTAAATATTAAACTTGTGCTTTGATTTGTGCAAAACTCATAAATGCAAAGCATTATCAATTATCTAGAGGCAGATGGGCTGCCATAGGGAAGCCCAAAAATAAAGATTTTATAAGCCTTTATTGAAATAAAACAAAGGTTTCCTGTGCAAGAATTGATAAAATAAATGCAAGCATTTGACAAAAAAAATTAAAATAAAGGATAAAGTATTATTGAAATACTTTTTCTACCTTGTTTTAGTCATTTTACATAAGTTTACATAAGACTAATAAAAAAATTGTGTGTGAAAGAAAATGTGAGATACATACAATCTGAATATATTTTTTGCAATTATTTAGCTCGGTTTCTATGGATAATGGTTGAATAAAGTTGAAAATATAAAATCAATTGTTATATCAATTATTAAATCAATCAATTCTTATTTTGTATAATTAATTTCAAATAAAATAAATTCTAAAAACATTTTAATCCAAATACTCTGTAAAATTCCGACAAGTTGCCAACATTTGAAGATTTAATTCATGTATTTGTTGGAACAAACTATCAAGAACACAAACCAAATTTTTTAAATTTTATAATACCAGAACAAAAGGAGAAGGAAAAAAAAAATAAAGTAACAAAACAGTTTATGCTTTACAAGGGCAGATTTATTTAAGCCTAGAATTAATTTTGTGGAATATATATATATATATATATATATTACAGCTAATGTGATCTGGCTCAAATTAACAATGCAGGCCTGAGTATGTCATAAGAATTCCTGGATTGATTCTCATTAAACAAGCTTAGATCAACTGTAATTAAATTAAACCCCAAAGTAGATTCATCGGTTCTTAATAGCTATCCAATGTTTTTGGTTTTTTATAGAAACGGGGTATAAGCCCAGAAAAAAAAAATCAGATACCAAGTAAGCGCGAATTTGGACTTAGATTATTCAAATGTAGTGGATATAAACACAGAATTGTTGACAATATTTTTATCCAATCTGTGTTGAATTCACACGGTTATAAACCTAAAATTCAGAGCATACCACACAAAATGTTACTTGAACAAAAAATGTCAAAAAAATGGAGAAATTTTAAAAGTATACAAAGAGGATTGAGATTTGAGAATAACCTAGTCTGCTGAGGCTAACTCCCTTTAAAACGGGTTTCTGCATTTACATTCTACAGTTTAACTTCACCCTCTACAACATTGATGACTGAATATTCTGCTAACACTAAGCTAAAAAAGTTGTACATAAAATCTGCATACAACGACCCTGCTGCTAAACACAACTGAATAATGGATAAATATGAAAATGAAAGAGAAAAAGAGAAGAAATTCCTTTAGCTGGGTGTATGACCAATGAACCTAAATGGAAAGGTCCATGTTTTATTGATCAGGATTGCATAACTTTAGCAGAAACCTCCATCTGGGGGAGACACATTAACCAGTTTTTTTTTTTTTTTTCAATCTCAGAAGATACAAAATTCCATTTTCATGGAAATACATCAGATATTTGAATGGCAATACTCAGAAACTTCCCTTCTCAGAATCATAGAAAGTAATATGCACGGCAGGGCTCAGTAAAATTATATACAGTAGCCAATCAATCTGAGGAGATGAGAGATAATCAAATGTTTACCCCTTTTCGATAAATGGGATTAGGAAACTACACAACTGCAGAAGCTGTACGACGAAGATCTGGCATTCCATTGCCATATTTTCCGCTGAACTGCCGACCCCTCAAACTGGCATGCCTCACAGGCTTTGGCCGATAAAGACATGAAAGCATCTCCTCCAGCTTCTGCACTGTGTATTTTGCATATTTTGTGGAGCTAGCTTCTTGCTCGACCAAGGGGCCGTAATTCTGCATGTAACTCCGGTAAACAGGGACCACAGCTTGCACTATAAGCTGACATGTCTTCTCCCTCAGATCTCGCTCCGGCATGACCCAACCCGACTGCTTCCCATACATCTCATCGAAAACTTCATTGAACTTTTTTAACCTTTTCTTGACCAGATCCCGAGCAGTAGCCCGCCCTCCGGAGAAGAGAATCAGCCCTTCTCTACTCAAGTGTGAAGGAAGCTTTCCCCAGCTCTCTCGCAAGAAGATTGTCGAGTAATATTCTTTGTAATTTTCATGTTCCCTTAACCAAGAATCTCCCAAGAGATCCCCAAGCTTTGTCCCTTTCAAATGTTTGTAAAGGTGCCAGTGATTGTTCATAGCGAAGAAGTTCATCAACATAGGATCTTCATAAGCCTTGATCCATGTTTCCAAATTCAGTTCAACAGCTTTCACAATGTTCAAAATTTCAGTAACAAGAAGTTTCTCCTGAAAGCTCTGACGCTTCCAACTTCGGTGAATGATCAAGACCTGTGTCAATATTGGCTTATAGTCATCACCAAGTAATTTGTTACAGTAATCGGTGATAAAACTCACCAATCTCGGAACATTGCCGTCTAGAGGGGGTGGACTCTGCCTCTGCAACTCCACCTGTAGCAGAAGTTCCCAGAAAATCTCTGCTGCACCATCGATGACACTCTTAATAAGATCCCTAGTCAAATTCTGGATTTCAGCACATGCTGCTCCTCCAAATAGACGGTTGAAATCAAGCCTCAATTTGTTCAAAGACGCGAAAATATCCAACAACTTCAAAAGTTTAATGGGGTCTTTCTTACTCTCCGTGACGGTCTTCCCAAATTGAAGAAATGCTAGTATACCAGCTTGCGCAGCTATCCTCGAAAAACAACCCATCCAAACATCGAGCCCCATCCTCTCGAATACGTCATTACAAAGCTTATACTCAGCCTCAAACAAATGTTTCACTGCAAATTCTAAATGTTTTCCCCATTGCCCTATATACCCCTCTATGCTCTGCACATCATTGAATTCAGACACCGAAATTTCAAGGTAATCCAAATTGAGAGCCTGCAAACTGGCTCTCACATTAGAACTACGGACTTCAACATAAATCGATATGCACTTCTCAAGTCTATTATTAGCTTTCAGTCTACCAAGAATAGCTTGCAACTTGTGAATAACAGATACAGGCAAAGGCGATGGTGCGATGCACGCTTGATCACCAAGAGCAGCCGCCATTGGAAGCGGCACACTATTCTCAGTCAAGAGCTGGCGGAACTCATTCTCCAATTTATCCAATGCAGCTTCCAAAAGCCCACCATCAAGCCGCGCCTTCTCCTCATCATTCTGCAACTCCCTAAGATTCTTCAACGCCTTCTTCAAATTCGCGAGATACCTCTCGTCCGCAACCGTGTTATCCTCCAAATACTCCACTATATCCTCCAGCCATTGAATTGCCAACCCACAATTCTCTCCCAAGAACCTCAGTGCCTCCTCAAGGCGCTTCAACACCGCCATGTATCCAGCCAGATCATTTCTCGGATCCGACAAGAGCGACTTTTCAAGGCCATGAACGGCATCAAATACCTTAAGCACCGCGGCCGCAGGACCAACGGCGCGATTAATGTGGCCGCCGACGGCCACCAGAGCATCCTTATCGGCGCGAATTGGGCGAACCGCAGCTTCAAGCGAGGGCAATCTTTGCCCAATCTCCTCCAATCTAGGCCCTGCTTTCTCCAATGCTAACCCTAAAGACTTTGATTTCTCTAAGCTAAGCTTCAATGACTTCCTAGCAGAAATCAGATTCTCAATTCTACTATCACCATTGAGGTTCGCAGAACCAGCCATTCAAATTTGCAAAAATAAATAAAGAAACCCCTCAACAATCCAAAGCCAAACACAGTAATCAATTTTTTTCCTTGGAGCTCAAAAAAAAAAATTAGCTGAATCAAACGGGAGAATAACAATTTTCTTTTCCTGCTAAGTGAACCAGATCGGGGTTTTCGTTGGTTCTCTTAATTTATGAATATTTTTATTTTCCATCGGAATCATCGAGAAACGGTGTTCAAAATCAACCCGGAACCCAACATTGGAAATTGTGCATTTCGAAGCTCAGCGAACAACACCAACCGAAAACACTAGAAAGAAACGAAATAGGAACAAAGAGGTAGAAAGAAGAGAAGAAAATAAATAAAACGAAAGGGTTTAATGGTGAGAGAGAGAGAGAGAGGTGGAACTCACACGGAGAAAATGAGTTTGACGGAGACGAAAAGGGGGTGAGTCAACCCGGCGAGTTGGAACTGAGTTAGCTGAGTTGTTGAGAAATAAAAGGGAAACGGGAGTTTTAACTGTTTTAAGAGGGGAAGATGGGGAGATTCTGAATCTGGAGCTATGATGAGGGATGAGAGAGAAAACCAAACCCTAAAGAGAAGAAAAAAAGAATGTGAATTGGGAGAAGAAGTGTTGTAAAGAGAGAGAAAGAGAGTTTTAATGTGGTGTGTTTGGGGGTGCAAATTGCAATGTCCAACTAGTCTTACTACTACCGCCCCAAAGTGCATGACAGAAGGCAAATATGCTCACACAACTGTTACTTCCTTTTTGGGTCTTCATTAGTTTAATCATTCTTCTCTCTCTTCTTTCTTTCAAGTTTCAACGTCTTTGAATTTTCCTCTACTTCTCTTTTTGCGTTGCCTTTTTTTTTGTTACACTTTCTTAATTCGATCAGTGAGATCACTAGATCGGCACTAATCTTTGCCAACTTTATAAACTTTTGGCTTCTTTTCATAAATAATATGAAATTGATTCCAAATTATAATTCGGAAATTTAATTTGAATATGGAAGTAAAGGAAGCATTGGACTCGCGTACGAAGAGGAGGAGTGCTTCACCTTATTGTGGGATCAGAGAAAAAATGGAGGGTCCGAATTCCACGTTTCAAATTTTAAATTCCATCAACTGTAAATCGGACCATGCGATTTGTGAAGCAAAATTTCATCACCAAAGAACTCGCATGGTCCGAGTTGTGTACTATGAGTTTTTTCAATTTTTTAACACAAATCGGACCCTCCGATTTGTGTACTCTGAATTTTTTTAAACTTTTTAAATACCGATTTGTGTACTCCCATAATTTTAAAAAACACCAAAAATTACCATGTTAAAGTATATCACTCATTTTGTTTCCATATCAAAATTTTTTAGCCTTATAATTCTCCTAAATAAATTTTGATTATATATATGTATTTTTTATTTATATAAAACGTTAGATGGTGGTAGATGTTATTATCTATTTGAGGAAGTATAGGGAATCAATGGAATACATGTACAATGTGTATAACGAGGGTTTAGCGATATTCGATTCAGTACGATATCAGATGTTTATTATCTCTGGTACCCGAATGATTATTTTAGATAGTATAGATATATTGTATTTGAGAAATTAATAGTATTTTATCTTGAATGTTCATTTTTTAACTTATTGAACCAAATAAACAGCTTATTATACATATTTTACAAATACTCCATTAACTTCCTAAAGAAATTCTATCTATTTATCTATCTGTCCACTTAATATATTAAGGTCAACTTTTTTAAGGAAAATACTAGAAGCTAATACTTTTAATAGAAAAAATTGAAAAATTAATTAGTATTAATACAAATGTAAGACAAAAATCATGAAAATTTTTTGTCATTATATATTCTCTACTTTAATTTCTTTTCTACAAGGGCATTCAATAGTGTATTTATAAATAATTAAATATATACATTATTTTTGTTTAAAGGAAAGTTGTGTTTGATGTATCTGTTATTTGTTCATTTCATTGTTTTTTATTGAAATAAATAAAAAATATTAATTTCTTAAATGCACATGACCTAAAAATTGGCGATTTTTTATTATTAAATAAAAAACAATAAATTTTATGTCAAAGTCATTATTCTCATTAAGTCTAACTAAATATTTTATTTTTCTCTTTTGTTATTGTTATCACCAATACCACCACCTTATCCTCCTTCTTTTTTCATTTAAAATTCTTCTTTTTTTTCATTTTTTTCCTCCTCTTCCATCATCATCATTATCATGATCATCATCGTTATCGTTATAATCATATTCTTTTTATACATATCGTCGTTATCGTTATCGTTATCGTCGTTATCGTCATAGTTATTGTTGAATTTTTACCATATTGATGATGTTGTCTGATCTAAAATTGATTTTGAATGTATTTTTGTTCATGATTTAGTCTTCTTTGTGTGCTTATTTTCGAAGTTAGTTTATGTGTCACAATTATGATGAAATTTCGGTTCATTTGTGAGTTAATTGTATCGCAATCATTATATAATTTCGATTCATTTTTGAGTGAATTAAGGTGCATTTGTACTTGTTGTCTTGCACAATTCAAAACTATTTCTCCTCTTCCTCCTCATCTTCTAATGCTTTTTTTTTCTTTTTCATCTTTTTTTTTTCTTCTTTATCTTCTCCTTCTTTTTTCATTTTCTTATAGTTTTTCTTGTTTCACTCTCTTAAGGAAAATAAAATCAAGAAAAAGAGAAGAAAATGTCGCACAAAAAAGAAGAAGAAACATATTAATGACGTTATCTGATCTAAAATTAATTTTGGATGTATTTTTGTTCATTATTCAGTCTTGTTTGTGTGCATATTTTCAAACTGAGTTTATGTGTCGACATTATTATATAATTTCGGTTCATTTCTGAGTTAATTGTTGTCGCAATTCATTGTGTAATTTCGGTTCATTTTTAAGTGAATTAAGGTGCATTTGGACTCGTTGTCCTGCACATTTCAAAACTTTATTTCTCTTCTCTTCCTCCTCATCTTCTACTACTTCTTCTTCATCTTCTCCTTCTTATTTTATTTTCTCAAAATTCTTCTTGATTTACTCTCTTAAAAAGAGTAAAACCAAGTAAAAAGAAGAAAATATCAAACAAAAAAGAAGAATAAACATATTAATGATATTGTCTAATCGAAAAATGATTTTGGATGTGTTTTTGTTCATGATTCAGTCTTGTTTGTGTGCTTATTTTTTAACTGAATTTATGTGTTGCAATCATTATGTAATTTCGGTTCATTTCTGAGTTAATTGTGTGCTTGTTTTTGTTAAGGTGCATTTAGACTCGTTGTACTAAACAATTCAAAACTCTTTCTCCTCACCTTCTACTGCAATAACAGCAGCAACAAAAGAATGACGACGCGGAGAAAACATGCAGAGGAGGAGGAAGAAGAGGAGGAGGAGGAGGAACGTAAAGAAGAAGACGACGATAACGTAAAACCCCGTGCGTGAACATAAATGACTTAGTTGTAAGAACGATATGTGTGCGTGTAACCACATTTTTTTTATTTAGAGTGGTTTTTGTTGGTGTTAGGTCCACTTAAAACTTTACTTTCCCATGTTCAACTTTTTTTTTGGTGAAAGACAAGTTCTCCACTCCCCTAACGAACTTCAAATTCTTAAGTTTTTCTACGTGTTAGGAAGTACCATTTTTATTACACAATTGTTGTCTGTATGCATATAATTTCATTTTATTTTGTCCCGAGTTTCAAAAGTATGTATTCTTAAAAAGCTAATGTAAAAGTGCAAAAATTTCAAGTTATTTTAAATATGATTTATTCCTGTGTACTCTTTGTAGAAGGCGGCTGCAAAACTTAGAAAATTGAAGTTGGCCAAGGAATACAGTGAATTTTATGAATTTTATAAAGTTCGTTGGGGTGTGACGAAATTTTCCCACCTGAAAAAAATTGGATCTCTAAAATTAAAATTTTAATTTTTTTGAGAAATATTTTTTATTAATTTTATAATAAAAATTTCAAAAAATGATTTAAAAAAATATTTATCAATCAATTCCTCTCTTGCTGTGAAATGATTTTAACCCCTTTATCTTATGGACAGATATTCGCAAACAGCTCAATTACACATCTAAACGTTTTTGTATCTAACTCCAATCAAGTAGGTCAAGACTCAACAAAACCCACTTTTATTACACCCATGTGTACACATGCGCGTTTCAATAGCGCTTTTTCTTTGTCTTTATCTTTGTCTTTGCGTTCTTCCTTCTTCTTCTTTGCTTTCCTCCTTCTTTGTCTTCACATTCCTTCTTCTTCTTCTTCTTCACGTTCTTTTTTCTTTTTCTTCGTCTTTCTCCTTCTTCTTTTTTCGTGTTCCTTCTTCTTCTTTACGGTTTTTTTCTCAATCGTCATTCTTTTATTGTTGCTGTTGTTGTTGCATTTTTTCTTTTTCTCCTTTTAATTGAGGTTCATTTGGATCCAAAAATGAACCGAATTTGGTTCAGATTTAGTGAATACTTAACAGTAGTATCAAGTGAACCTAACTCAATTTACAAATGAACCGAATTCGGTTCAGATTTGAACAAAAAGTGATAAACATTCAATCAACAAGAAAGCACATTTCAATTTATTTCTACATGCAAATGAACTCAATTAAATTAAGAGATGAACCGATTTTCTTAAGGAATAATAGATTTAGTGAATACTTAAAAGTAGAATAAAGTGAACTTAACTCATTTCTCAAATGAATCGAATTCGATTCAGATTTGAACAAAACATGATAAATATTCAATCAGTAAGAAAAATACATTTCATTTCATTTATGCATGTAAAGGAACTCAATTAAACTAAGAGATGAACCGAATTTATTAAGGAATAACAAATTTGGTGAATACTTAAAAGTAGTATCAAGTAAACCTAACTTAATTCATAAATGAACCGAATTTGATTCAGATTTGAACAAACAGTTAAAAAATTACTTAAAAAATAAAAAATTTGGTCAACACTTATTAGTAGCTTCAAGTAAACCTCAATTAACATACAAATGAATCGAAATAAACTAAGAAATGAACCAAAATTATTTAATAATGGTATCAGAAAAATCAGAACTAATAAAGATGTTAGCGAAATGTTGGTGTTATTGGTGATGACGATAATAAAAAATGAGAAGAAGAACCTGCGTGTGTGAATTTGGAAGAATAAGAAGAATAAGAAGGAGGAGAAGAAGAAGAAGAAGGAAAGAAGAATGACCTATGCAAATTTAGAAAAAGAAGAAGAAGAAGAAGAAAAACGAGGAGGAAGAGAATGAGAAAGAAACAGAGAAAGAGAAGGAGAAGGAAATAGAGAAGAAGAAGGAGAAGGAGAAGGAGAAGGAGGCGCGTGATTTAAAAAGTTATTATAACAACCAGTGGCGGAACTTGAAACAAAATTTTGGGGGGGGGTCAGATAGAGGATAATTGTCAAGATGCTTTTGATATGGATCCCGTTTAAGATAAACTCGTCTAACCTCATCTCTTTAGTTTGGGGAGTTAATACTCAAATTGGCCCCTGAAATTTGACCCCGACTCAATTTAGCCATCAAGGTTTCAATTGACTCTAATTGTACCCTGAAATTTTGACCCGCGCCTCAAATTGGCCCTTATAGCGTTTTCCGTCACCGGAGAGTTGACCTGGCAATTTTAAATGACACCTGCCAGTCTCAAAACGATGTTGTTTTACTGTTGGCGTCGAAATCCTTGGAAACAATGTCGTTGACATGAGAAAATGGGTTAAATGAAATCCAAACATTAACCACTTCAAAAGTGAAACCCAGTTGACCCTTTCTCTTCCTTCTCTTCCCGTCGTATACGTTCCCGTCAGAGAAGAACCATGAGTGTCGCAGTAATGGAGGTTTGAAACTTTTCTTACTTGTTTTGCTCCCCATTGTGAAGATTAATTACCTGGGAGTCATCTTTTGGAAAATAGGTTAGTAACAAAAACGATGCTCTCAACTACCATGCTCTGGTTTTCTCAAAATGTTGTTATGGGTTGATTTTCATTTTTCTCAGTCTGCTTCATCAGTGAAACTTTGGGAGAATGTGGTTGATTATGGCTGTTGATGATGATAGAGTTTTTGTTTGTTAGGGTTTAATTTTTTTGCATGTGTGTGACTGTGATCAACTGAATCGTTCAGTTCTTTGTTCGTTTGAGCAGTCTTTGATTATTCATATTCCATTTTAAAATAACAATTTTACACCTTCATATCCTATTTTAATTTAATTGTTAACTGGGTAATTTCTTATAAAAATAAAGGATTTTTGGTGCTGAACATTGTCTGTAATGATCATAATAAGAATATAATTTTGATAAAAAAAATCATACTTTTATACATGAACTTTAAGGGTGTGATTACTAGTTGGAATATAATTTTGCTTAATGAACACAACTGACAATTTTACTTTCATGTGTTTCCTTGTTCCTTCTTGTACTATTATTTATAAGAGTACTGATATAGTGGAAAGGGAGTACTGCATTATGTAATGATCATAACAGGAATATAATTTTGATAAAAAAATCCTACTTTTATACATGAATTTTAAGGGTGTGATTACTAGTTGGAATCTTTGAGGAAAGGAATAACTTAATGATTAAACTGGAGTCTATTTTATTTCTCAAGAACCATTCCTTTAAATTTTATGCATAAGTATTTTAACACGAAGAAGTAGATTGGGCGCAAGTGCTAGACAACAGAGAAAAAGGTTCTAAGGCTGGAGAGACTAGAGATCCAGCAAATACTGCTACTACTAACACCCAAACTGTGAGATTAATGAAAATGCTCCATTAGCACCAGGGCAAGCTGTTGATGATGCAAATGCTTCAGAGATTGATCTCACCTAACCCACTTACTCACAGCCAGAGAATCAGGAACAGGTAGTGATTGGTTTCTAATATTTGATTAACTGTTAATTAGTTTGTATTGGTTTATAATACATGAGTAAATGTTGGGTAGATCCAATTGATTGATACTATTTGATAATATATTGCTTGGTTTTTATTGGTCACTAATTCTATTAACAATTTCACTAGGTCCCTCCATCAGACCCACCTCCACCTCCACAACAGGTCACAAGGCCTGACAAGCTGCAATCTAAGAGGAAAAAAACTTTCAATGTGGACCCAATACAAGGAACAAGTTCTAGGACAGTTGCACGCTTGGCAGAGTTTATGACATTCGTCTCCACCCCGGGCTTCAAACCACCAATAACAAAATAGAAAACGATTTGCAATGTTGACTAGAAGTTGTGTAGAACATATTTTGTAGAGAGCATTTGATCAAACTATGCTCTTTTGATATTTTGTTACTATGTTATGTAGAGTAATCTGTTTTGGTTTAAGATATTTGAAACTATGTTATCTAGGGTATTTGAAGTATAATACAGATACTGTTATTGCTAATGCTGTGATATTGACAATGATTAATGACTATGAATTACTTTATGAATTACTTATTTGTGGGTCCTTTGTCAAGTGCAAGAACCACAAAAGGTTCTATTAGATTTTTTTTGTCACTAATGGAAGTGCATACTATATATATAATTATCAGAGCCAGCTCCTGATCTTATCTTCATATACAGACACATAACAGCTTGACCGATTTGATCAAACTATGCTCTTCTGATACTTATTTGGTCATAAGTTATACCTCCTCTTTTGTATAATATCAGTTTTAAAATTTTTTTACAAGATATATCATTACCAAGAGAACATAAAATTCCATTTCTATTTTGTCATTAAATATATAACAATGCTTCATTCACATAACTGACATCACAGTTACATATATTTCATCCCACCTAATCCATAAGCTACAATCACAATTCCAAAAATAATAACAAACACAGACAACATAATATTCCACAATTTTAATATTCTAATTTCAGCTTCAACTGCACTAATTTTCCATCCCAGAGATATTTTTCAATAGTCTTCACTAATTGAACTTTCATTTCTGCCAACTATGGCTTCTTCTTCTTCAACCCGCAACCGCACCAATGCGGAACCTTTCCACCTCTGTCACGGTGTGCGTTCTTCACCAAACCACCATGCGAACGAGCTCTACTAGAGCTACCTAAGCCTTGGCTGCTGCTTCCCAACATTCTTCTCAACTCTTGGAGACACTCTTGCAATTTGGAAAAATTGGGACTTCTAGATTTTATTTAAAATTTTAAGGGGTTAAATTGATACTTTCAAATATTTTGCCATGTCATCTAACTGCAAGGGTGTCAGGTGTCAACCAAAATTGACAGGTCAGCTTTCTGGTGACGGAAAACGCCGGAAGGGCCAATTTGAGGCTCGGGTCAAAATTTTAGGGTAAAGTTAGAGTCAATTGAAACCTTGAAGGCTAAATTGAGTCCGAGGTCAAATTTCAGGGGTCAATTTGAGTATTAACTCTAGTTTTGGTGATATTGCCAAATTTAAAACTATTTTTCAGGGTCTCGTTCCAAAAAAGTAAGGTCAAACTCATCAGATATAACTTTTTGAACTTTTGAAGGTTGTATCTCACTTTCTTCGTGATTCATTAAAGTAGAAGAACTACCTACATGTGTTGATATTGTAAAAGTTATATGTTCTCTTTCTTAAATATTAGCTTTTCTCTTAAAAAATTGCATCAATTATTTATTTTTTATTATTATTTTATATAAAAATTTGAATATATATCCTGTAAAATATGTAAAGAAGAAGTTAGAAGGACAAATATTAAAATTTATAATATTTATTGAATTTTTTTATCAATTTATACAAATATAATAATATTAATACTTATTGAATATTCTATTTTTTATCTTATAAAAAATTAAATTAAGTAAACAGTAAAATATAAAATAATATTAAATTAAATAAATAAATAATATCTAATTTTTTATATTTGAACTTAAAGATAAAGAGAGTGTTACTTATTGAACTTATTGAGTACTTTAAGTCATAATAAAGTATTTAAGTCAATTAAACTATTTTTTATCTTTTGAAAAAATACTATTAACTTTTTTATAAAAAGTTTGGGGGCCATGGCCCCCTTTGTCTGAACTGAACTCCGTCCCTGATAACAACTTGGTTAGAGTTAGGCTTAGTTTGGTAAAGTTTCAACGTTTTAAAAAGTATAGTATTTATGTTTGGTAAATCAAATTAAAAATAACTTTTAATAAACACAAGCAACAACAATTACGTTTGGTAAGATAACTTTTAAAATTTAAAAATACTATAAAAGATATAAATTTAAGCGTTAAATTTGAAAATTAGTTAATATAAGAGATTATATTAGACTTTTAAATTTTAAAAAACATAAGCCAACTTTAAAAAACTCCACCTTTTTGCTTTCAAAACTCAAAAGCATCCTGATCTTTTAAAAGTTACAAGTAGGAGCATGTGGTCTTTTTTATTATCAAACACAAAATGAAGAGTTTGTACTTTTAAAAAGTACAAGCGCCTCTAGGGATGTTCATGGATCGGATCGTATCCGTAAATCTGCGGTAAATATCCGCATCTGATCCGAAAATTGCGAATAGGATCCGATCCGCACTCTTTACGGATCGAATCGCGGATATCAGCTCTGCATCCGCGGATCCGCAGATCCGCACAATAATAATTAAAGAAGTATATATATATATATATGGTATTATATTTACTTGTTTGAATGTTTTAGTTAATAGTTATTATTCACATGTTATTTTATTTTATTTTTTTTATTTAGAAAAAAATTTGATTAAAAATATTTTAGGAATAAATAAGTTTAAAAGTGTGAAAGAAATATTTTTATTGAATTTCTTTTACATAGAAATATGATTAAAAAGAGAATGTTCAATTATGCGAATATACCCGATATCCGATCCACAAAAATGTGCGGATCGGATCAGATCAGATCTGACACTAAAAAACGCGGATATCATATCCGATCCGATCCGATGAAAATTGTGCAAATCGGATCGAATTTTCGGTCATATTCGATCCGATCCACGTACACCCCTAAACACCTCTTCAAAAAACTTTACCAAATTATCACGCAGTTGTTCCATAACTCACGCAGAACTTTGGAAAATGGCTCGTGGTCTACAAATTGCCAATGGCCAGAACTACACGACCCTGATTATAGAAACCAATTCTGCTTCGGCCCTCCAGTTCATGCTTAACGGGTGCCCTGCTAACCATTCCTGTGCTCCTATTATTGAGGACATTTGCGTTCAAGCCAAAAGAATTGGTCATCTCACTTGGTCTCACTCCTTTCGAAAAACTAATTCAGAGGCGAACCTTTTTGCTAAGAAGAGACAATCCCTTCTGTTCAGATTTCATATTTTTGATGCTGCTCCACCAAATATTTCATTAGTTTTAAGTTTTGACTGTTTGAGATTCTTTCGTGTGAGAGGGTTTTGATTTTGTTTTTTGTTTTTTATGTGCTTGTTTTGTTCCTGTTGTTCGAGATCTTTGATCTCCTAGTTTACCAAAAAAAAATATATTTTACTTGAATATAAAATTTTATTCATTCGCAAAATAGACTGTTGTCCAAATATCTTTTAATTCATGAGAAATAATAATAGGAAATTTATGTCAATATGAATAACCTAATTTGTGAGTGATAAAATTAAAAATATAGTTCCTTCAATTCGTAAACGATATAAGTAGAATGACACAAATTTTTTACTGTCATTTTGTATGAATCTAAAGAGATTTGGGCATCAGCCCATTTTATAGGTGCCTTTCATAAAAGAGTTAATTATTTTTTATATGATAGATGAAAGGGTGTATTACGTTGGTATGAATTAAAATGGGTAAATTTCATAAGTGTGATACACAATACAAATCGTTACTTACGATTTGTATAACAAAAGAAATCGTTACTCACGATTTTATAAATTATATATTTTTTAAATTAAAAAATTAAAATCGTGACTAACGATTTCTTATTCTTTTTTGTCTTATTTAAAATCGTAATTCACGATTTCTGTTAACTTTTTTTTTAATTTTTTGTCTTATTTGAAATCGTTACTCACGATTTCTTTTTATCCCATATTACTGCATTACACCAAAACATCATAATATTAATAAAAAATACTAATAATAACCCAATATAAAAAAAAATTAGCCTTCATAAAACGAAAACTAAATCCATTTTACAAAAGAATGAGGCAAATTAATTTGATACCTATTCTAAGCCCTTCTTGCAAATTGAGCTATGCGCATTTAAAAAATTAATTATTTTAAAAATTTATTTCGATAAAAAAAGCTCATTTCATTAATTAAAAAAACTATTTCATATATCATATTATTGAGTTGTATTTGTAATTTTATTTATTCTCTCAATTCCGGATTGTTTTGCTTTTTCTATCTTTATTAATCTTAATTATTTATCCACGTAAAAAATGATGTATGATAGGGAAAAAATGTCCGTAAAGAATTTTATAAAAATATCGCGTTGTAAGTATAGTTCTAAACCGATAATTAAATATTAGTCAATGTTTAAATTGTTTGTCACAAATATAAACCCAATAAAATTAACCGAAGTATTTAAATATCGGGTCGTCTCTCAAGAAATTGCAGGAAAATATAGTTTATTATTGGCTATGAAAAAAGTATATTTTTGGGTTTTGTAACAAGATATAAGAAAGTAAAAAGGCAAGAAAATAAACTAATAACTAAGAAAGCTCTTAATAAAGATTGATAATTAGAAGTCCTATCCTCATCATCATCGTCAGTTGTTATGGTAAATATGACTTGTCTTCGCTTAGTTAACCTCTAACTAATGGAGGAAGGTCAAATGCATACAATCAACTTGAGTCAACAAGTCTTAGTCAACTCATAGTGAGAGACTAGTTTTGGTGAAGTTCAAGCTAATCCGCAATCTTCAATCACCAATCAACAAAAGACTTTTGATAACTCAAGAGTCTCTAAATAATCAATCTAAGTTAAGAATAGAAACATCTAATTTAAAATCCAACTAAACATTTTATCAGACACTTGGAAAGTATAAAATAAAAATATACAAAACTAACAAGACTTAGCAAAATCTAAGAGTAACAATTACAAAAGGAAACAATAACAACAAATTAAAGGAAGCAATCATAAACATGAAAACATAAATTCCATTAATATGGATTAAAGGGAACAAGAAGAATTCATAAACTAAATTGGCAACATCAAGAAATCAACAAGAGAAGCAGATAAACTAAAATAATAGAACAAATAAAAATAGAAGAAACCTAAATTAAAGCAAGGTAGAAATATGAATTTGAGAAGAAATAACTCTAAAATCTAGAGAGAAGAGAGGGAAAACTACATCTAAAACCTCAAAATTGTGAATGAATGAAAAGTGAATGAATGAAAAGTGAATGAATGATTATGCTCCACTCCCAGCCTCTAATATGCATTTTCGGGCTTGAAACTAGGTCCAAATCAGCCCAGAAATCGCCCCAGCGTTTTTTATTAATTGCAGCACGTAACGCTCTGTCACGCGTAGGCGTCGCTGAACATATTCCTGATCACGCGTACACATCGCCCACGCGTACGCGTCGCTTGCCTGCTGCACCGATCACGCGTGCGCGTTGCTCTATAAACTCTGAAAACACTCAATAAACATATCATGACATCGAATGATAATAAAAGATAATTAAAATTAGTAAATTTAAGGTTAAAGAAACATGTTTTCAATTACAGCACAAAATTAAAAAACAAAAATATAAAACATGCGAATTTTACGAATAAGTGTGAGAATAATAGATAAAATCCACTCAATTTAATCTAAAATATACCATAAAATAATAGTGCATCAATGTACTTCCAACAATACATATGAACGAACTCATCATTCTTTTCTAATTTGATATGAAATTATTTTGTGTTAATACTTAATATTGCATATCTTGTTCTTAATTTTTTATAAAATATCTTAAATTTTTTATTCTCCAATTAAATAAGTTAATATTAATTTGCATAAACAGGCAAATTAATCTTTAAAAATTTAAAATTAAACACTTTGATTCTCAACGAATTTTTATTACTTTAAAAGCTTTGAAGATGGATTGGCCTCTCAACAAATTTGTCTGTTATTATTTGTTGGAGATCAATTTGCCATATAAAAAATTGTTAAGAATGTATTTGTCTAAAACACATATTAAACATTTTATTATAAGTAATAGAGGAATCAAACTGTCTAATACAAATAATTCTCAAAACGTCTAAAATAATAAAAAATTTATTTGATATCAAAATATTTTATTTAAAATTTGTTACGAATCAATTTAAATATATACTCTATTAATTTATTATGCATCTTTTTACTTGTTACAAGTTGAAAGAATTTGGCCAATAAATTATAATTCAAATAGTATAATTTTTTCATACTCATTTAAAATATTGCAGTTCGAGTTTTTTTATTTTTGATAAAAAAAAAAAATTGAAAGAACCTGATAAAGGAGAAAGTGCTAAGCCACCTGGCAAAGTCATGATGACTGCTACACCGGATGAAAAACATCCAAAGGAGGAGGAAGTTTGATGAAAAATCAACCAATGAGTAAGAAGAATTTTTATATGAATAACTACCGTATCACTGTATATCAGTCATACTACACAGTTTTTCATGTTGAAGATATATCATTGAAATATTTAATCTACAATATGGTGTTTTTTTGGGCTAAACCCTCATGACATCCGATAACTATTTTTATTGCATATAATACTTTGTAAATCCAATTTTCATTTTCATTTGATGTCCTTATTTTCTGTAAATTGGAATTCAATAGGATAACAACTTGTCTAGTATTGTTTTTAATATTTGAGCATTTAGGATACTAAATTTTTTTATTTGTGTATTTCTCTCTTCATATTATATATTGTGGTACTAACTATTTGGATATGTGGTATTTATTGGCAGAGAGCTTGTTGAGAAGAAAAAGAAAAACAAAAAAAAGAAGTTAATTAATATCTTGAACTCTTATTGTATTTTATTTTTTGGCTCAGGGATGAGGGTTGGGAACAAAAGAAGAATCACAGTTCCACCATCTATGGGGTATGAACTTCTGTTCAGTAACTTCGTTTCCTTCTTCTTCACACTTATTGCTAAGTGTCTTGTTTTATGTTTTTACAGATACGGTGGTGACAGACGGGTTGGAAGTATACCACCAAATTCGCGGCTTGTGTTTGATCGCTCACTTCAACTTTTTGGTCCTTCATATTCAATCTCCTCGTATTGGAAGGTTAACACAAAAAATATCTCCGAATTATTAATATATTGACAAAAATATATTCGAATTTTATTATCAATAAAAATACTTTTAAATAATTTAAAAATATAACAATAATATCTAACAATAAATATATATTTTTAAAAATCATTTTAGAGATTAAATTTTGATATAATTTTTTACAAACATGATTAAAAAAATGAGATATTATTATTTTTAAAATTTGATAATTTTTTCTAAGTATATATTTTTTTGTGATTTTTTAAAGATAATAATATTTTATTTTTTTAATCATACTTACAAAAAATTGTATCAAAATTTAATCTCTAATATATTTTTTAAGAAATACATATTTAATGTTATATAATCTTGCAAAAGAAAAACTAACATTAAAATATTTATTTCTCAAAAAATACATTAGAGATTGAATTTTGATACAATTTTTTGCAAGCATGATTAGAAAAATGAGATATTATTATTCTTAAAATTTGGTGATTTTTTGTTAAATATATATTGTTTTCATGTTTTGTGATTTTTTAAAAGTATTATTAGTTGTTAACAAAAAAAATTATAAAAAATATATACTTAACAAAAAATTACTAAGTTTTATGTATAATAATATCTTATTTTTACAATCATACTTACAAAAAAATGCATCAAAATTTAATCTCTAAGATATTTTTTAAAAATATATATTTACTGTTGAATATTGTTATTGTGCTTTTAAATTATTTGAAAATATTTTTGTTAATAATAAAATTTAAATGTATTTTTATCGGCATTTGAATATTTCGAAGATATTTTTGGTAATTAACCCTTGAAAAAGATATTAAGTTCACATGTACATCCATCTTGAGAGTTTTAGCCTTAGAGCACAATTTTGTAGGAAATTTTGGATTCATAAGAAGGGTTTAATTTTTGTTTTAATTTAAAGTAAGGAGTTTCAAGACCAAATATAATGAAAGAAAAGGATTGTGAAAATTGTGGCAAACGATATGTATTATTACATTTAATTAATCAACTACTTTTTATTAGGTATTATTATTATTGATAGGATGTGTTCGAAAAATTTTCAGTTTTTATATTATCTGACGCTGCAAATTTTCAGAAGAAAATTAAAAAAATGTATAATTCATAATATAAGAATGACAATTCTAATTTAAAATAAGAACTCTTATTAAAGCTTCCATCCATAAGAGAGTTTAATCATTCTGCGTTTCTTCTAATCGTTTTGATATATACAACTTGTTAAACAAATTTTCAGAAACTCTAAACGATTTTTGTTAACCAATTTTTGTTAAAAACCGGTTAAAAATTGATTTTTGTTAAAGTCAGTTTTTAAAAACCATATCTATATTATAAAAAATTAATTAACAAAAAATCAAAATTTAAAAACCGATTTATGTTATTCTTGTTTTAAATTGGTTAACCGATTTTTTTTAAAGTCAGTTTTTATTATTATTTTTTGAAAATCCAATTTTTCTATATAAAAAATTAAAAACTGTTTTTTTTTTTAGAAAAATTTGCTGTTTTTTAAAGTAGGTTTTTATTTTTATAACCAATTAAAAATTAATTTTTAAATTTTCTAACCGAATAATAACTAGTTTTATTATATAAAATTAATTTAGTCACCAAAAAAATATAAAATTAATTTAATTAATTAATCAAATTAAATTTTTAATTAACCAAAAAACAAATTTAGTTTTTAAATTAACCAAACCATATTCAGTCCTAATATGAAAAAATTAATGTTCTTAATTAGAGGCATTTAGACTTAATAGTGCAAAACAATTTATCACACGCTGCAATATATAAACGCCAAGGTAATTCACTAATATAGTAGCATATGACACATTCAAAAATCCTAAAAATTCAAATACATGTCTGTAACAGAATGTAGTAACATTAATCTTCCAAAAAGAACCATGACCATAAAATTTCTAAAAAACAGAAATCAAACCAAAAGTGATGTGCTTAATGACAACGCAGTATAGGAGGTAGCACTGATGAGAGTAACATTAATGAATATAAACATATAAACAATGTCATTGCTGCTAACATAATAATATTTACAATTGTTTTAACTAAATTCCAAATTAACTACAATCAAATAATATCAGAAAACTTCTCCTTCTTCCAAATCCTCATTAAGAAAGTTGTTGTCTTCAAAATCCTCTTCCCTAAGGACCAAACCTGTAAGGTTCTTCAACAATAGATTTTCCTTTGTGCAATAATGTGTCGGTGAGTGGCCACACAAGTTTTCCAAATCCTGAAAGGACTTGAAAGCATCATCAAAGAAAATTGTTCTCTCCATTTTTTGCATAATCTCCCTTTGTTTCTTCCTTTGCAAGGAAACTCTGTTCTGTTGTGCAGCTTCAATGGTTTTCTTCTTCTTCAATATCAATTTAGCTTCGGCAATAGCAATTGACAAATCTGAACCAGAAAATTGTTTCCTTTTCTGCCCTGCATTCGATTTCAAAGGCTGTTAATTTGGTTTTGACTCTTCTTTCTCTAACTTGTTTTCTTTAGCTAGCCATCTTCCCTTCAAATCCTTCCACTTTGTCTCGAAAAGATCGCTTAACTTCGCGGCGGTTCGATGAACTTCATGCCCCGGGGATACTGCAACATGACATTGCGAAACACCGTTCTGATATTAGCAGCAAATTGATCAGTTTTGTTGTACAAATTGTTCCGTAGCTTCCGCTGAACTCTCTCCAAATCCATCAAAGCCTTTCCTTTCTTGAAATACACTCCGTCTGGATGAACCAATAACCTTTTCAGCGTTTCTAAACACTGCATATTCTTGAATCCATCCATACCCGAAGAACTTCGTTTCTTCTTCTCTTCACATTCCTTTATGGCATCAGTAGTAGTTCCCTTCTTCATCCTTGAATTTTCTTCACTCTTTTCCACCTTAGCTCTCTTGTTGGCACGAGAATAAAAAACAATGCTGTTACTAATAAGAAGTTATTGGGGGATTAGGGAGTTTAATAAAGTCGAAGCATTAAAGTCCCAAAAGAAAGGGTTGAAAGGGAGATAAGAAAAAGAATGACACAAAAAGATACAACAAAAACATAAAAGAATAGATAAAGATTTTTCTACTATACTTTTAATAAATCTGTTTTTAGCAACCTAGGTTATTGAAAGAAATTTTTTACTAAACTTTCAAATAATTTGTTTTTAACAATCTAGATCAGAATGATGAAAATTAAAAGAGATTAGAGAGTGGACTCAACTGCTCATGATGGCACATCAACGCACAACACTTACCTCAATCACATACAATGCAATAAGGTTTCTCCAACGAAGAGCTGGTTACCAAACCCGGATTATGTAGTTCTTTACTTAGCAATATATAATGTTCGAGTTATTCTCTTACTTAACCGAAAGAGGATATATAATACAGTTAGAAATTAAATTTGATTTTTAATTGATTTTATTCGAAAATTAACGTCTAGTAGACCTAAAAAATAAATGCAATATGGCCTTATGGCCTAATTTTCTTTTCACATTCTTTGGCAAATATAAAAATATTTTAAGTTAGCTAATTGGAGTCAATTTAGATATAAAACATTTTGTTAAAAAAAAAAACTACTTTAGACAAAGAGTTTCAATACTCTCTTTGGCGGAAGTTAATGATAGTGTTTTACAAATTTTTTGGTTTATTTTCTGTCCAAATGAATTTTAACTTATTAAAGTCTCCAGTTATTTGTTCAAGATCTATTTCTGTACATCCAAATTTTTTATTTTTTTGAAATAGAAATTGAATGCCTGATTTCAGAAATCACAGAGTTTGATTTTTATAACCCATAAATCAAATGATTTGATTTCTTTATTTCAAATTAAATTGTGCCACATTTAAAATTAACACTCCAACAATTCATAATCTATAATCTAAAAGAACTTTGTTGTGAATCCAATATTAAAAATAAAGTGTAACAATTTAGTAAAATATAATTTTATTTGTTAAAGAAAAAACAACGAACCAAATATAATTGAACTGTGATCTTAGTATTTGATAAAATTTGATTTTACTTAACAAAAAATGTGTCACATGTCCAATACTCAATTTTAAAACTTTTCTCAAAAAGTATTTTTGTTTCATTTCATTAGAATTATACACCTTATTAGTAATAGTGTATTACTTGCACCTTTTTATTTATTAAATATATAAAATTATAGTATATGTAAAATTAGTCAAGATGATAACCAATTATTATTTTAAACAAAA
>NC_029777.3:103263122-103278193 GCF_000817695.3 Arachis duranensis | reverse complement strand
TATTAACGTAAAATATATATTAAAATATAAAATATACAATAAAAATAAATTAAATTACACATATATTTATACACAAATATATTAATAACTAATTTTAATAATTAATTTTAATGTACGAATAATATTTTTAAAATTTAATATTTAAAATTTAGAGTGGGCCAAAAATAGACAAAAATTTTTTTTTGTTAGTTATATAAATATTTTACCAATTAAATATTTTCCTTTGTAAATATGATATATTATTTTTCCTTTTCTATTTATCATTAATTCAATGAAAAAAAAAATTGATGTTGCTTGTGTTTTGTGTGATTCTGACACTTGACCAATGGAGAAAATAACGCTTACGTTTGTGCTTTAGATCTCAGAAGAGAGACGCTACGCTCCCACCACCAGCAACCCTCTCTCACCCCCTTCTCACAAACGCAAACAGAAAGAGAGAAGACGAAGAAGAAAAAAGAACGCACGCACTCCTTTACATTCCAAGGGACGCCCGATACGACGTCGTCTACCTTTGGCCAACCCTTAATCCAGGTCCCTTCTTCTTTGCCTTATTTCATTTCTTTATTATTTTTTTCTTTCTTCTACTATCTAATTTCCAATTTATTGAAACGTTTTCTTTCGAATCAGATTGCTATTCATATTAATTTTGAGAATACAATCATTTAAACAACGAATCTTCAAAATACAACGCGAGTGTTTGAGAATTCCAGGTTCTTAATTGTATGAATATTTTATTTATTTGTTTATTTACTTATTTATTTATTGCGGGAGCAGGATAATAAGGTATAGAAATGGTTTCCAAGGCTTGGGTGCGGTGATTGTTGCTGTTACAGTGGGGAGCAATAACGGAGTGGATCGCAGAGTGGATCGGAGAATGGACAGAAGTAAGAGCCGTACCGATCTACTCGCAGCCGGAAAGAAGAGGGTACAGATTTTTATTTCTAGATTTATTTTGTATATATGCATCATCAAGAATCTCAATTTTTGCTCGGATAAGTTTATATGCTTGTTTAGTTTTGAATAAGATTGAGCTGCATTGCTTGTTTTTATTGTTATTGGGCACTTAGGTTGTTCAAATTGGTGTTGGATGATTGCATAGTTGGAATTAGAAAAGTAGAAAATCATTTTACATTGGGATCTTGCAAAGTAAAAGGGTTTGCTTCGGAGAGTAATGTGCAGAATTGATAAACGTGGATGAGAAAACCAATAGTTTAAGATTTCATAATATACGAGCTCTTTGCATAATGTATCATGGATATGCAGGAATTTAAGTGCCTTGATTTTCTCATTGGCACTTTGGCAGTTACCACCTGCACCTTACTCTGTAAAGTTCACCATTCCCTTTAGATGCCTAAAATCAACATAAGAAAAGTGAATAATAGTACATGACCTTGTGGCATTAATGAATGGAGTTGAGTGGTTGCAGTTTCTTAATTTTATTATTGTGTTTTTATTTCCAGCTTCAACAATTCCGTCAGAAGAAGGACGGTAAAGGTGGTAGTAGCCGTGGGAAATCAAAAAAATCTGATAAAAATCTAATACCTGAGGACGACACTGATGGACAAAGTAGTCCTTCTATGTCAACAACATCATCTCAGGTTACAGATGGAAATGTTGAAACTGACAATGAGTCTAATGCCGTTAGCGCGGAATTATTAGAGTCCCAGTCTTCACCAAACTCATTAACTCTTGACAATCTTGATCCATCTGCTGATTCATCACCACTGGCTATTACAAATACTATAGATGAGGAAACAGAATTGGATTCTGGTAGAAAGTCAGCCCTTGCAGTTCAGGAGGGCCCTGAGGTTGATTCTGAGCTGTCTTCCCAAGATCAAGGGAAACGTGCTCAGTATGTTGGTGCTGATGTGGCTGAGGATGTTTCTTTGCGAACTTCAGACGAACAGAAAGATCTGGAATCGGATAGAAGGCCAGGTGCCGAGGCTCAGGAGGTCGGTAAGGAAGATTCTGAGTTGTCTTTCCACGAACAAGGGAAAAATGCTCAGAATGTTGATGCTGCTGTGGCTGATGATATATCTTTGAAAACTACAGATAGCCTGGGTCCTGAAGGTGGACCAACTTATGATCATGAGTCTGCACCTGCCATTGTTGCAACTGCAGTCGGCGAGACTGTTCCAGTCACAGCAGAGGGTGATAGCAGGGAAGTATCCTTGCTTTTATCTGAAGATACGACCATTACATCCTTGATGCAAACAAGGGAAGATAAGGTAACCAACTTAGGTTTGTGCTCCTTCTCTTTCTCTCTCTTGTGGGCTTTCACTCTCCCTTTTAATACAATGTTATACGTTTACTTTTAGGCAGTAAGGTATTAGTTGCGCAGGCTGGAATATTGATTTGTGTATTTGTTTTATAATTTATATTCTCATTTGTTGCTGGGTAGGGGCAATGCAGGATGCTGATGGTTTGGATACAAAGAAATCTGGTCAAAGCACTGATGTGGAGGAGGCATTTCATAAAACAGAACAACTGGGCAAGTCAGTTGAAGTTGTTTCCTCTCCTAAAGACATTATGCCAGATAAGCATTTGACTTCTAATCAAGGGCAGGGAGATGATATTGCAACTGGTGGTCCTTCTGTGAAAAATCTGGAGGGAGAAATATTATCAGGTTCATCCCATGAAGAAATGCAGCTTCAGCCTATTCAAGAACAGATTGTTGAACAGGTTCATAGTGGACATGGCAGAGGACTTCAGGAGGAGCCTTATCAGCAAAGCACTCCTGTTGGATCTATAGCTCTGGATCCAAATCATGAGTTGTCAATGGGAGATGACGCAGTTAATTTGGCCAGGCCAGTGGATGCCTCTCATAGTTTTGATGCAAAAACAGTTGATTTCATGAAGCTGGCTGGAATTATAAAAGATCTTAATGAAGATGTGCTGGCTGAAATTATAAGGGGGCTTAATGAAGACGAGTTTTACTTTTTGCTCAAGTCAAGAAGGGAAGTTTCCGATGCAGATCCTCTAGCCACTAGTTCAACTCTACCTGATGGTGACTTTTCAGAAGCATTTCAGAGACTTAAAGAAGAATTGTTCCTTTCAACTTTAATGAAAAGTATATCTGACATGCAGTTAGGTGAACACTTGGAGCTACAGCTGCAGGCTGACAATGAACATCCCCAGGTCATTGATGAAGTATCTGAGCTCCGAGCTTCTCATCTCGAAGTTAACGAGAAGAATCAACTCCTTATTGAAGAGCTTTCTAATTGCCGTGCTGAACTGCAAGATGTTTCCCAAAAGTGTGTTGAACTGCAAAACCAATTTAATGATGCCAAGGGTGTGGTTGAAACTCTTTCTGCCAGAGTAGTTGAGCTGCAGATTAGTTGTGAAGTCTCCCAAGAAGATTCATTGAATCTGTCAGCAGATTTGTCCGACTGTAGAAGCTTGATCTCATGCTTACAATCTGAAAAGAAGGGTATGAATGAAAATCTTGAGTTGGTGTCTTCTGAGAAAATCAGACTTCCAAATGAGAAGGAGGTTCATCTAGGTGAAAGTAAGAGGCTGTCAACTGAATTATCCGACTTAAAGAGTTCCATGGGAGTTATAGAAGTTGGAAACGAAGTCTTTGATGATTCTCTTGGTTTTGTTTCGTTGAAGACTTGCTTGAATGAAATGGAGAAAATTTTGGCGAAGCTTGAACAGGCAACTAATGAGTTCCATTTTCAATCAGTCGGCAGGTCTGGTGAACAAGTTTCTCCAGCTGCAGTATCAAAAACACATGAAGATGAACATGAGATGGAGGTAAGGGATTCAAATGAAGTTCATTCGTCATCAGAATCATTTATTATGTTTGCCAAAGAGGAAACTGGAAACATGAGAAAATTGCTTTCAGAGTGGAAGGGGCATGTTCAGAGTGCAGATGCGTTGTTCAAGGGGGAGCGTGATGGTAGGAAAATTGGTGATGCAAAGAACCGTGATCTCAAAGATCAGTTCGAAGAATTGAAACAACATTGTTCAAATTTGGAAGCATCCAATGTTGAACTTACAGTTCAATGTGAAGCTGCAAAACAACTTCTGGGTGACTTTCAAGAAAAGAAATGTCATCTTGAGGAACTCTGTGAAGCTTTAAAACAAGAAGATATCCAACTCAAAGCCAAAAATAACGAACTTTATGAAAAACTTGGGCAGTTTCAGTCAAAAGTTAGTGAATTGTATACTGAAATCTGCGATGTGAAACAAAGTTCAAATGAGATGTCTTCTATTATTGGTGATCAACTGGAAAATTTGCAGAAGGAGTTGACTCAAAGAACTATGGTGCTCGAGCAAGGGTGGAATACTATTATGGATGATATATTTAAATTAGTTAGCAAGCTGAATGAATCAGTTGGGGAAACATCCTCAGCCGTCTCGTTTGATGCTCATGATAACTTGGATATCAATAATCTGTTAGCAGTTTCTGTTAATGCAGCCACTAAAATGATTTTTGATCTTCGGAAGAAACTTGAAGCTACTTGTTTGGAACATGAAACAATCTGCTCATCATTTAAAGAGGTGAATATGAAATGTGAGGATCTGCTTGGACGGAATGAATTGGCCGTTGGTGTATTGCACAAGATATACAATGACCTGTGGAAACTTCTGCTCAGTCATAGTGGATCTATGGGTGAAGAGAAGATAGATGTACAAAGCGAAGCACTGCCTGATCTCCTTAACTATGATAGCTATCAGAATATCATGAGATGTCTTGTGGATATATTGACTGAAAAGCAGGAGCTTGAGTCTGTTAACAATGAGATGAAGTCAGAAGTGGAGGAACTGAAGATTAAGTGTCTTGATCTAGACTCTGTTAGCAAGTTAATTGAAGATCTTGCCGGCGCTCTGAATATAGAGCATTCGCAGATTGAAAGAAATAAAACTCCTCTTTCATGCTTGGATTCATTAGTGTCTAGCCTTCTGCAGAAAACCAGAGATGCTGAAATCCAGTTACACATGACTAAAGAAGGCTATGGATATAGCGAGACTGAATTGGCTGAATTGAAGGACCAAATGCATTATCTAGACACACTGCGTCTTGAGAAAGAAAATGAAATCCTTGTTCTTAAGGAAATCTTACACCAAGCTGAGGAAGCTCTTACTGCTGCTCGTTCTGAATTGCATGAGAAAACAAATGAACTTGAATATTCAGAGCAAAAGGTGTCCTCCGTGCGGGAGAAACTTAGCATTGCAGTTGCCAAGGGAAAAGGCTTGGTTGTCCAGCGGGATGGCCTCAAGCAGTCTCTGGCTGAGACATCTAGTGAACTGGAGAGATGCATGCAGGAGTTGCAATTGAAAGATGCTAGACTTCATGAGGTTGAAACAAAGCTTAAGACCTACGCAGAGGCTGGTGAGCGCATGGAAGCTATGGAATCCGAGCTTTCATATATTCGTAATTCATCTAATTCCTTGAGAGAGTCATTTCTTCTTAAAGATTCAATGCTTCAGAGGATAGAAGAGGTTTTGGAAGAACTAGATCTCCCAGAGCAGTTTCATTCAGGAGATATAATTGAAAAGATTGATTGGTTGGCTAGGTCAGTTGCTAGTAACTCATTGCCTATGAATGATTGGGAGCAGAAGGAATCTGCAGGAGGAGTTTCATACGCTGATGCTGGTTATGTTGCCAGAGAGTCCTTGGAAGATGATGGTCAGCTGCCACCAGATTCAGGGGATGATTCCCGGAAAGATGATAGTCAGCTGCAGTCAGATCCAGGGGATGTACGGCAGCAACAAGAAGAGCTACAAGCCAGTCTTGTCCCACTAGATGGAGATGATCTGAGAAAGAAATTTGAGGAGTTACACAAGAAGTATTTTGGTCTGGCTGAGCAAAATGAAATGTTGGAGCAGTCATTGATGGAAAGAAACAGCATAGTTCAGAGATGGGAAGAGCTTGTAGACAGGATTGATATGCCTTCACATTTACGGTCTGTGGAAATGGAGGATAGAATTGAATGGGTAGGACGAGCACTTGCTGAGGCTAATCATCATGTTGATTCTCTGCAGCTTAAGATTGAAAAATACGAAAGCTATTGTGGATTGCTAAATTCTGATCTTGAAGGGTCTCAAAGGACAGTGTCTGCTCTTCAGACAGACCTTAGATCTCTTACAACTGAGAGAGAGCACCTTTCTGAAAAACTGGAAGTACTGATGTTTGAATGTGAGAAACTATCTATGGAGGTTGGGCAAGCTGAATATCAGAATGAAGTGATGCATAATGAAATATCTAGTTTGAAGGATATACTGGAAAAGAAAGAACTTGAGAATGAAAAGTTGCATAATGAACTAGCTAGTTTGAAGGATATATTGGAAAAGAAAGATTCACTTGAAGAACAAGTATTTGCCATTGATAGCAAGCTCAGAAAACTGCATGACTTACTTGGTGATGCGTTGCCAGAATCTGAAATGGAAAATCTGGTTTCTGGAACCGCAAATATTGATTCCTTGGAAGAACTGCTGAGAAAGCTTATAGAAAATCAAGCTAGTCTTCAATCAAAGAAGGATGCAATTGAAGAACAAATTTTCACCATTGATAGTAAGCTCCAAAAACTGCATGACTTAGTTCGTGATGTCTTGCCAGAATCTGAAACACAAAATCTGGTTTCTGGAAGTGCAAATATTGATTCCTTGGAAGAATTGCTGAGAAGGCTTGTAGAAAATCAAGCAAGTCTTAAATCAAAGAAAGATGCAATTGAAGAACAAATTTTCACCATTGATGGGAAGCTCAGAAAACTGCATGACTTAGTTGGTGATGTGCTGCCAGAATCCGAAACCGAAAATCTTGTTTCCGGAAGTTTAAGTATTGATTCCTTGGAAGCACTGCTGAGAAAGCTTATAGAAAATCAAGCTAGTCTTCAATCAAAGAAGGATGCAATTGAAGAACAAATTTTCATCATTGATGGGAAGCTCAGGAAACTGCATGACTTAGTTGGTGATGCGCTGCCAGAATCCGAAACTGAAAATCTTGTTTCCGGAAGTTTAAATATTGATTCCTTGGAAGAACTGCTGAGAAGGCTTATGGAAAATCAAGCTAGTCTTCAATCAAAGAAGGATGCAATTGAAGAACAAATTTTCATCATTGATGGGAAGCTCAGGACACTGCATGACTTAGTTGGTGATGCGCTGCCAGAATCCGAAACTGAAAATCTTGTTTCCGGAAGTGCAAATATTGATTCCTTGGAAGAACTGCTGAGAAAGCTTATCGAAAATCAAGCAAGTATTCAATCAGAGAAAGGTGCAATTGAAGAACAAATTTTCACCACTGATGGCAAGCTCAGGAAACTGCATGACTTAATTCGTGATGTCTTGCCAGAATCTGAAACACAAAATCTGGTTTCTGGAAGTTCAAATATTGATTCCTTGGAAGAATTGCTGAGAAAGCTTGTAGAAAATCAAGCAAGCCTTCAATCAAAGAAAGATGCAATTGAAGAACAAATTTTCACCGTTGATGGGAAGCTAAAAAAACTGCATGACTTAGTTGGTGATGTACTGCCAGAATCTGAAACTGAAAATCTGGTTTCTGGAAGTGCAAATATTGATTCCTTGGAAGAACTGCTGAGAAAGCTTATAGAAAATCAAGCAAGTTTTCGATCAAAGAAAGATGCAATTGAAGAACAAATTTTCACCATTGATGGTAAGCTCCAAAAACTGCATGACTTAGTTCGTGATGTCTTGCCAGAATCTGAAACACAAAATCTAGTTTCTGGAAGTGCAAATATTGATTCCTTGGAAGAATTGCTAAGAAAGCTTGTAGAAAATCAAGCAAGCCTTCAATCAAAGAAAGATGCAATTGAAGAACAAATTTTCACCATTGATGGGAAGCTCAAAAAACTGCATGACTTAGTTGGTGATGTGCTGCCAGAATCTGAAACTGAAATTCTGGTTTCTGGAAGTGCAAATATTGATTCCTTGGAGGAACTGCTGAGAAAGCTTATAGAAAATCAAGCTAGTCTTCAAACAAAGAAGGATGCAACTGAAGAACAAATTTTCATCATTGATGGGAAGCTCAGAAAACTGCTTGAATTAGTAGGTGATGCGCTGCCAGAATCCGAAACTGAAAATCTTGTTTCCGGAAGTGCAAATATTGATTCCTTGGAAGAACTGCTGAGAAAGCTTGTAGAAAATCAAGCAAGCCTTCAATCAAAGAAAGATGCAATTGAAGAACAAATTTCCACCATTGATGGGAAGCTCAAAAAACTGCATGACTTAGTTGGTGATGTGCTGCCAGAATCTGAAACTGAAAATCTGGTTTCTGGAAGTGCAAATATTGATTCCTTGGAAGAGCTGCTGAGAAAGCTTATAGAAAATCAAGCTAGTCTTCAAGCAAAGAAGGATGCAACTGAAGAACAAATTTTCATCATTGATGGGAAGCTCAGAAAACTGCATGAATTAGTAGGTGATGCGCTACCAGAATCCGAAACTGAAAATCTTGTTTCCGGAAGTGCAAATATTGATTCCTTGGAAGAACTGCTGAGAAAGCTTATAGAAAATCAAGCAAGTATTCAATCCGAGAAAGGTGCAATTGAAGAACAAATTTTCACCACTAATGGCAAGCTCAGGAAACTGCATGACTTAGTTTTTGACGTCTTGCCAGAATATGAAACAGAAAATCTGGTTTCCGGAAGTGCAAATATTGATACCTTGGAAGAATTGCTGAGAAAGCTTGTAGAAAGTCAAGCCAGCCTTCAATCAAAGAAAGATACAATTGAAGAACAAATTTTCACCATTGATGTCAAACTCAGGAAACTGCATGATTTAGTTGGTGATGTGTTGCCAGAATCTGAAACAGAAAATCTGGTTTCCGGAAGTGCAAATATTGATTCCTTGGAAGAACTGCTGAGAAAGCTTATAGAAAACCAAGCAAGTCTTCAATCAAACAAACTGATGCATGTGGTTGAACTTGCTAGTGACAGTTCACAACAAGATGGTGCCACTATTCTGGAGGCAAGAAGTACAGATATGCATGATAAGGAGGAGGCAGATATTGATAGATATAAGAAAGATCTGGAGGAGGCTTTGAGTGAATTGGAGCATGCAAAGGAGGAGAGAGAGAAAACTTTGGAAAAGCAAATGTCTTTATCCATTGAAGTTGAAGCTTTGAGCAAAAGAATTGAGGAGTTGCAATTGCTTCTTAATCAGGAGGAGCAGAAGTCAGCTTCTGTTAGAGAAAAATTAAACGTTGCTGTCAGGAAAGGGAAGTCTTTGGTCCAACACCGAGACAGTCTTAAACAAACAATTGAAGAGATGACTACTGAGATTACGCAGTTGAAATCTGAGATCAGTAATAGGGAAGATACTCTGGCTGAGCATGCTCAGAAGTTAAGTCATTTGTCAACTTACCCAAATAGATTGGAAGCTCTTGAATCTGAGATTATACATCTGAAGAACCACTTGGCAGAATCTGAGCACCACTTGCAGGAGAAAGAATATTCTTTGAACCTGATTTTGAACAAGTTAGGTGAGATTGAGATTGGTGGTGAGGGTTATATAAGTGATCCAATCAAGAAGTTGGAATGCATTGAGAAACTTTGCTCTGATCTGCATGGTACTGTTGCCTCTTTAGAACAAGAATCCAGGAAATCTAAAAGAGCAGCAGAGCTCCTGTTGGCAGAGTTGAATGAGGTTCAGGAAAGAAATGATGCTTTTCAGGAGGAGCTTGCAAAGGCAGATGCTGAGCTTGTGGATCTCAGGAAAGAGAGGGATTCATTTGAGGCTGCCAAACTGGAAGCTCTTTCACATCTTCAAAAGTTGTCAGCCTTGCATGAGGAGGGAAAAAAGAACCATTCTTCCGAGTTGACGGCATTAAAATCTAGCATGAATGAACTCTGCACAGGATTTGGTGAGATACAGCATTTACTGGTTAGTGCGTTCTCCATGGATTTGGAATCTTTTCAGAATCTGGAGGCTGGTCTCAAGTCATGCATAAAAGGAAGCAATGCTACAAATATGTTGGATTCATCTGTTGCCAAAACACATAATGGCATGTCACCTTGGTCATCTATTACTAAGGTATTATTATCATATGGATACTCAAACCAGTCATTAGAAAATATTTTTTTAGCACTTAGTTTTGATTACATTTGATTTTCTAAAGCAACTTCTTTAAATGCTAAAGCAATTAGAAATTTAAATTAGAAAGCAGTTACTGGATGGGTGAAGCTGTGTAGATTTGATTTCTTGTACTTTTTTTTTGTATGTTTTGTTTGTTTTTTTCCCCCCTCTCCCAGGGGTGCTTGCCATTCCATCTAATGCTATTTGAATGGGCCGTTAGGTTCATTTCCATACTTTGATATATGTGTTACCATTCAGATGCAATGTTTTTTTTTTCCTTTTCTTTTTTTCTCTCTCCCCAACTGCATGCTTTTGTCCATAAGCATGCAATACTATGGATATGTTCCTAGCCTCTGTTGTTCTGTGAATGGTTATTTGAAAGAGCTTCTTGGTCTGATATACGATGCATAGGGATATTACAACTTGGCTGCATGTTTGAGATTTCTATTCTCTCTGTTTTTGTTATCTCAAACCATTGTAATGCATTATCATTTAATTGATTTAGATTTTTTCTGAGTTGTGACTTCTCAAACTAGAATAAACTGAGCACTGGTGACAAATTTCAGAGCCAGAAAGATTATTTTGTTCTATCCCAGAAAAGGATAGAAGTTTGTATTCAGTAGACGCTGACTTGCTGCATACATTTTATTGTTAACTTGTAGGCATTACTTTGAATAACTTCTTTATTGCATGTGGTTTTGTTAACCCATTTCCTCAAGATTTCAGAAATTTCTATAACCAGTTAGAAATTCAGGTACAAAAATATTTCCCATTTGAGATCTCAGTCCGTAATGGAGGTAGAGATTTTTATCTTTATTATAATTGTAAATAGAATAGAAATGGATTGATGCAGTTGCAACTTGAAACTCAGTTCTCTTCTCTCTTTATGACTCATTTATATTCCTTGCATATTTCTGGTTTATCTTTTAGTTAATTTTTCTGATAAGGCTTACTTGCAATTCTTGTTATTATTTTGTTGAATTTGTTCTTCCTAATATTGTGACATTTCTCTCCAGAAGAGCTCCTTGTCTTCAGATTCTCGATCTGATTTTGACACAGTTGGAAATTTCCATCTTCTTCGGAGTCAACTGCAAGAGGTATTGGTAGAGATTGGTTCTCTTAAGGAAAGAATAACTATCCACTCAAGTTTGATGCTGGAGCAAGACAAAAATCTGTCTGAACTAATGGCGAGTATTGAAAAAGAAATGACTATCCAAAGAGAGTCGTGTGAAGCCATGAAGCAAAAAGTTACTAATCAAGATGGGGAACTAGTTGCATTACGCGGGAGCATTGACTACCTTTGTGAAGCATGTATCAGCTCAGTCAATGAAATTGAAAATGGAAAAGCTGAACTGGTTGGAAATAAGGTTGAATCAGATCCAGGGATTAACTTGATGCTGACATCATTTGGCGATGGAACATCTGAAGAACGCATCAGAACCCTCGTAGATAGATTGCTGATGGCTGCAAAAAGTGTTGCTACTATAAGAACTGGATTTTCAGATGCTAATCATAATGAAATGAAGGCTACTATAACAAATTTACAGCTAGAGCTTCAGGAGAAGGATGTCCAAAGAGAGAGGATTTGCTCAGAGCTGGTAAAGCAGATCAAGGATGCTGAAGCTTCTGCAAACAGTTACTCTCAAGATCTTCAATCTCTTAAGATTCAAGAGCACAATCTTAAGAAACAGGTGGAAGTAATTGAGGCAGAAAGGAAGATACTGGAAGAGAGAGTAAATGAGCTGCAGGAAAAGCAACGAATTGCAGTATTAAACATGTATTTTATTTATTTTTGGTTATGAATGAGAATTTGCTGACCCCACCTAGTGGGACAAGGCTTCGTTATTGTTGTTGTATGAATGAGAACTTAATATATCTTGGACCTGATGGTTTGTTGTAGAAATCGAATCACTCATGCATGCACTTGATGAGGAAGAGATGCAAATGGAAGAGCTGACAAATAAGATTGTGGAACTTGAGAAGGTTGTTCAGCAGAAGACTCAGGAGATTGAAAGTCTTGACTCCTCTCGTGGTAAGGTTATGAAAAAGCTTGCTGTAACTGTAGGTAAGTTTGATGAGCTTCACCACCTGTCTGCAAGTCTCCTTTCGGAGGTTGAAAGGCTTCAGTCCCAATTGCAAGAAAGAGACAGTGAAATTTCTTTCTTAAGACAAGAGGTTACAAGATGCACGAATGATGTTCTTCTTGCAACACAAATGAGTAACAAGGCAGGTTCAGACGAGATCTTTGAGCTTTTGATGTGGGTTGACACAATGATATCTCAAGAGGGGATGGATGATATACTTCCCGACCTCAAAAGCAATAGTCAAGTTCATGAATACAAAGAAATACTTCAGAAGAAACTGATGTCTGTATTATCGGAATTGGAGAATCTAAAGGCTGTTGCTGAAAATAAGGATGCAATGTTGCAAGAAGAAAAGAGTAAGGTAGAAAAGTTGAACCACAAAGCAGAAACTCTTGAGAAGTCCTTGCATGAGAAAGAAATGCAGTTGAATTTGCTTGAAGGTGTTGAAGAAAATGGGAAGGGAGCTAGCACGAGCTCAGAAATTTTGGAAGTTGAACCAGTGGTAAGGAACTCAGTTATTTATCTACTTGTTCATTGCTAGTCTCTTAACTGAAAATGTGTTTGGAGATTGTTACTATTTACTTAGGTACTTCATTGACATCTCTATACTAGGAATTAAAGAAGCACAACATGAATAAAATTGTAGTTTCCTTGGTTTTCTTGCATCCTTTACTCTGCTGCCAAATGCAACTAGCGCAAGAATCTTATCATAAATTCAGATCAAATAAAAAACCTCTTCAAAGTTGATCTTAAATTAGAATAAAACATGAAATCTGTGTGTTTATCTTGTGATATTGCTTGCTCATTATATTTTTGCAAGCAAATATCTGCTAGCAGTTTTAAAAGTATAGTAGTTATATTCTGTAGAATGTGTTCCTTCTCTCTTCTGGCATCTCACTCTGATAGAAAATGATAAACACACACTTGCATTTCGTTTTTGATATTATGAAATTAACTTTATTTGATGTGGTGATTGGAAACTGGTTATAGTTCTTTTCTGGTTGAAATGCATCCACACAGTTGTCGGTTCAATTTGAATTTGGAGGGGTTGTGTTTGTTTGACCTTTTTATTTTAATTTTTTTCGTGAATAGGTGAACGAGTGGAGAACAACAGGGCCTTTTGTAACACCTCAAGTCCGCAGTTTGCGCAAGGGCAATAATGATTATGTTGCCATTGCTGTAGATGAAGACCCTGTTAGTACTAGTAGGATAGAAGATGAAGAAGACGACAAAGGTATTTTTCTGCGACCTTACTTTGAACTGGCTTCTGCAATCTCAACAAAACATTATGGTCTCTTTTACTTACTCTTGTTTCCCCTTATCTTGTTACAGTCCATGGTTTCAAATCACTTAGTTCTTCAAAAATAGTCCCGAGATTTACGAGACCTGTGACAGACTTGATCGATGGCTTGTGGTAGGCAACGTGATTCTTTCACCTTGTTTTATTTGCTTTTTAGTTTGATGAATTTAATGAATGTCATGTGCTCGTTTCTTGCAGGGTTTCATGTGATCGAACTCTTATGAGACGGCCAATATTGCGGCTCGGCATTATAATTTATTGGGCCATAGTGCATGCACTTCTTGCCTTCTTCGTAGTTTGAGGGCCTTCATTTGGCACCGAGTCAGGTGTTGGCTTTGTAGAATTAGTTGTGGCACTCCCAAATCCTGAGGAGCACAGGAAGTGCTGATAGTGGGGGTGGTTGATTGATTGAAATTATAGTTTGAAACAAATTACTTTAGTTGTACAGTGTCTTCCTTTCACCTTATTCTTGATATAATAATAAAGTGAAAGATGCTACTGCCAGAAAGAACATGCAGCTTTAGAAGAAAATGATAGCAGATTGCTCAAATATTTGAAGAGCCTGTTACAATAAAACCTTGGTGGTTTTACCAGATCCTGATGCCATTTTACCTTTAGCAAGATCACAACACTTTTCTGGAGGGGTTGCTACTGTACCTTAAATATTGAACATTTTTAGAAAGTAGGATACATGGACAGATAGTTATAGAGAAACATAATTCTTTTGTACCTTGATTTTTTATATCTTGCATTTTGTGATGACTCGGTCAACCATAATATGCTTTTGCTTCTGTATTTAGCGGAATAGTCGTGCCTAATCTTAAGCAATTTGCTTTTACTAAAAATCTCACGTGACCCACGATTAGATCATACTTGAAATAGATACAAAGAGCATAAGCTTGTTTTATATCCTGTTAATTTGCGTTCATGCTCATGAATTTTCTTTTATGTTGTGTGGGTTATCAAATGAATGTGTAAAAATAATGGATTAATTCATACAAATAGTTCTTAGTAAAAGCTCATGATGCACGGAAACAACAACAACAACAACAAAGCCTTGTCCCACTAAGTGGGGTCGGCTACATGAATCAAACGACGCCATTGTGCTCTGTCATGTATCATGTCTACAGAGAGACCGTTTACATGTAGATCTCGTTTGACCACTTCATGGATGGTCTTCTTAGGTCTTCCTCTGTCTTTCGCCCTTTGTCCATCTTCCATCTCATCCACCCTCCTGACTGGATGTTCTATCGGTCTTCTTCTCACATGTCCAAACCACCTGAGACGCGATTCAACCATCTTTTCCACAATAGGTGCTACTCCAACTCTCTCTCTTATATCTTCATTCCTTATTTTATCCAATCGCGTATGACCACTCATCCATCTCAACATCTTCATCTCTGCCACACTCAACTTATGTTCGTGCTCCCCTTTAGCCGCCCAACACTCCGTACCATAAAGCATAGCCGGTCTTATAGCGGTGCGATAGAATTTACCTTTAAGTTTTAAAGGCACTTTTTTGTCGCATATAAAACCAGATGCACTCCGCCATTTTGACCAAACTGTTTGGATCCTATGATTTACATCATATTCAATCTCTCTATTATCCTGTATGATGCACCCAAGATACTTAAAACTTTTAACTTTTCGTA
>NC_029777.3:103261808-103262632 GCF_000817695.3 Arachis duranensis | reverse complement strand
TCCTTCCAAACCTCAATCGGGATATTATCAGGTCCTACTGCCCTGTCATTTTTCATCTGCTTTAGAGCCTCTTTTACCTCGAAGTCTCGAATCCTTCGATAGTAGTCAAAGTTTTGATCTTCTTCTCTTGTGCATAATCGACTAAGGCTCGGAAGAGTCTTCTGTCCCTCATTAAATAACTCGTAGAAGTAGCTCTTCCACCTTTCATTAATCTTCTCCTTTTGAGCCAACACTTCTCCATCCTTATCCTTTATGCACTTAACCTGATCCAAATCTCTCGTTCATCTTTCCCGACTCTTTGCAATTCTATATATACCTTTTTCTCCTTCTTTCGTGCCCAAAGACTGGTAGAGACCCTCATATGCTCTTGTTCTTGCTTCACTTACAGCCACTTTTGTCTCTTTCTTAGCCGACTTATATGTTTTTCCAATTATCTGCATTGCGACATAAAGATCACTCTTTAAAGCATTCTCTTTTTATCTTTATCTTTACAAAATAAATTCATTTCTTTTTAAATTTTTGTGTATTGGATATTTTTTAAATCTTTATTTTTCATCTTTTTGGTAAAAAGATTAGTGTTTAGTTTCAAAATCTAAAAATAAAAAGTTTTCATCTTTTTTTGTCTTCCGAATATTGCTGGACTTTATTTTATTTTTTAATTTTCAATTAAAAATTTAATTTTTAAATTTAAAAATTCATAAAAATAAAAAATTTTGTCTTTTCAAATACTAACATTTTTTTCAATAACATTTTTTTTATTTTTTAATCACCGGATATTGCTATTTTTTCACAAATACAAAATAAATTAATTTTAAAAATTTAAA
>NC_029777.3:103250143-103261329 GCF_000817695.3 Arachis duranensis | reverse complement strand
GCTTTAGCGCAATAATGTCTTTGATTCATGTCATGGGGGGTTCGGCTATATTTTTACGTTGGTTGCCGAAGACCTAACACAACCCTCCTCCTTTATCCGGGCTTGGGACCGGCTATGTACCGCAAGTGTAACATAGGCAGAGTTCATGATGCACGGAAACACGAATTTTAAAATTTTTTTTATACACGGAGACATGATATATATACAATATAAAATATTTTTTAGATAAATTTCAATGAATTTTTGATATTTTATTGATATTAAAATATAAAATAAATTTTTAACTGTTTTTAATGTCTTTTTTAACTATATAAAAATATTTAAAATATTTTATTTTAATAAATAATATATATTATTTTTAGACTCATTTCAAGAATACATATTAAAAATAAAGTTGGACGCTGACACGTAATTATATTTAGGTGTGTCTGAAGAAGAATTTTTTATTTTTATTAAGACATAATTAGACACAGCAGACACACGTGTCGGACGAGTATCGATAAGTGTCGTGTCCAAAATGTGTCTGACACGCGCGGATACGACAACTCAACGAAGTTTCCTACTTCATAGGTAAAAGCAGTATTTTGAAATGGAAAATGATCTTAAGCACGTGTTGCAAATAGAATTAAGAATAACGGGTTCATATATAAAAGAATCCAGTTTCACATAGGCAGAGTAATCCTTTCATATTTTCAAAGAACTAAAATTTGATAAACTGTAGTGATATTTTTTAAAAGAATATGATCATGTAATTAAATTTCTCGAAATGGATGCTTATTCAAATTCAAGATGAGAGACGTACTTCTAAGTAGGGGTGTGCATGTGTCGGGTAAAATCGGATTTGATGTGACTTAAATCCGGTTCGAAATATATAACAGGTCTATTTGTTAGATCCGAATCCGACCCTAGACACGATGAAACTTATACACTTTCGGGTCACGATTATACCGGGTAAAAATCGGGTGAAAACTGGACTGTTAACATTACATTACCTTAATACCTTCTTGTAAGCTAGTATGTGAAAATATCCAAATTTCTAAGACTCCAACTATTATTTGACATGGTAAAATTCACTTAGAAAAATATAACAAGAATTAACTCTTCTCTAAAATTAAAGCATAACCATAATCAATACTAATATTGTCTAATAAGTAAAAACATCAAATATTTAAATCAATACAAATAACACAATATTATGTATTAGTCTAAAGCCTTATGCATTTTAAACATAAAACATTACCTTATAGTCTTATAATGACTAATAACACAAAATATTAAGGTTTACAATATTTAAATTCCACATAAGAATAACCATTATCCATCACTAATAACACAAAATATTAATTGTGTATGATGACCGGACCGATTTTGGATGACCCGAACTATGACCCGGACCCGACCCGAAATAATGACCAGGTCTATTTTTGAGATCCTTACCCAACCCTAAACCCGGTGAAATCACATCAAATTAGCCCCTAAAGTATTTGGGACCGGGCCGAGTCTTCGGGGCGAGTTGGGCCATGCACACCCCTACTTCTAAGTTGCGTTTCTCAGTTTATTTACACATACGGGACACTGAGATAGAGATACTAGATGAGACCTGAACAGAGACATTATATTTAAAGACACTAAATTAGTATATTTTGTGTCCATCTTGATAAAAAAGATACAGAAACATTAACAAAAGACACAACTTATTTTTTATTTTTTATTTATTTTTATTAATTTTTCATAAATATATTTTTTATTATTATATTTTTCTTCTCAAATTTTTTGAATGAAAAAAATGAGAATAAATAAAACTTTCATAATTTATTTTAGTTTATTATCAAACAAAATACAAAAACGCTAATTTTTGTGTCTCTGTCCTTTGTATCTTGTTTTTTATGTTTTGTCTCGTCTTGTTCTCGTAACCAAATGCAGTCCTATGTCATGAATTTTCTCCTTTGAATTTCAAAGAGTAGTTACTAAACATGGAAAACAAGGAAAAAGAAAAGTAAATAAAATGATCACTTTGAGCATGTAAAGTGGTAAACTCGATTGATCTAAAGTGCCTCAATCATATTTGTTAATCTCTTAACATCAATAAATATGAATTTGTATATATTATATATGTTATTTTGTACAATTGTCTGAAATACATTACAAAGCAAGCATTTGATTATTTGCAATCCAGAGTGGTGAATATATTACAAAATAAGCATTTGCCTGAAATTATTAATTATGAACATTTTTCTTGTAGTGGAAGAAAGCAAGAATATTCTTTGATACTTAGAGACCACTGAAAACATATAAATTATAAAGGCACAATTGTTCTGTTACATCCAAATGATAAAGCAAAAATTTGATGTTTCATGGTTTCTTTGTCCTTTTGAAATGTCACAAGCCACTTGATGATTTACAATCTAGAGTTTCTTCTGTGTTTGAGTCTTTCCAAGATAACAAACCAGATTGAGTGTTCAATTGTCAACAAGGTATATGCAATAGATGACTTAATTGCAACCTACATTCATAAGAAAAAGATTTATTGTTTAAGATGATATTCAAAAGAAAAAAAAAAGTATCTATTATTTTTTATTTAATCTAACAAGCATGCATTATCAAATACACCAACAGTTTGTTATACAATCTTGGGCAATAATTTCATTTCTGCTTGACATTTTACCCTCCAAAATAAATCAAATAATAAAGCAATAACAAACTATATATTGTTGTATCTTTCAATCTATAACTTGGTTTCCATGAAAAAAGTGGATAATAAGCATTAGAAACACTATATATAAATAAAAAAATATCAGTTAATGTTAGAATCTTACCTCCAACTTATGATCTTACTTCAATTCTACTTCTACCACATCTTCTATTTCTGCTGTTTCATCAATGGTTGTTTGCTGGTGTGAACACTCACCAACTTGCAGCTGAGTGTTTCTGAATAATTCAGGATAACCATCAATTACAAATCTCTCAATAGTGGCAAAGCGATGCATGTCATTTGGGAGAGACAATAAATTAGGACAATTTGTGATGTACAATGTTTTTATACAAACCATAGTTGGTAGCCACTCAGGAAGTACCACAAGATTGATGCAGCATGAAACCAACAAATACTGAAATGTCTTCATAGATCCTTGAAGCCACTGGGGCAAGGTCACCAAATTTGGCATAGATACAAAATGTAGAATCTTTAACCTCAAATTGGAATTTTGATCATTATGTCCCTCTGATAATTCTAGCTTGTCACAGTTATCAACTACCAAAGTATCTAACAGAGGAAAATGTTCAATATCAAGTGGCAGGGACCTTAGACTACTACAGCCAGAAACAACCAATACTCTAAGACTTGGAAGTCTTGTTTTTGCAAACAAAGACTTAAGATTTTTGCATGATTCAACTCTTAGAGTTTGAAGTGAACTCAACCTTGCAGTATCATCCTCTGGCAAACAATGTAGATTTGTGGTTATCTCCAAATGCCTAAGACTGATCAAGTTTCCTAGACCTTTAGGCAATGCCTCAAGCTTGGTACATCCACTAAGTATCAAAACTTCCAAGTTGTGTAGCCTGCAAATAGAATCAGCAAGTTTCTTGAAGCTTTTGTTATTTTCAAGACTTAGATATCTTAAATGCTTCAAGTTACCAATGGATTGAGGTAAGGTCTCATAGGTAGAGTCACTTAAATCCAAAAATTGCAAGTATTTGCACCTTGATGCCAATGCATTCAAGAAATCTATACTAGTAGCTCCCACTCCGGCAATGGGAAATAGTATGGTTCTAGCCGTTGCGGATATGGTGGTGACATCATTACTTAGGAAAGAGGCATTTCGAGCATTCCAGCGTTGGCGGGATCCAAAGCTAGAAGTTATGATTTGAGAGTATGTTCTTGCAACAGACTTTGCATAATCATGCACAAGACCATGTAGTTTGAAAGTAGAACCAGTTCCATAATCCACAAAATATTCAAGAAAAGATCTAGAGTGTAGTTCATTCAAGTACTGATTAGGACCATGTTTCAGTATTTGATTGTTGCTTTCTAATGGAAGGAGACCAAGTGCACTCCAAAGGAAAGCAACATGAAAACTATCAAACACATAATTGATTGGGGAAAGAGAGAACAGAGCAAACATTGCTTCAAATATGATGGCAATTGATCATAAGAAATGTCAAATGCAGAAAAACCAAGCCGATTTTCGTCTTGCCAGATCTCACTATCTCTCAAACTTATCCATTTATGTTTGTCAACATTGCCAAACAATGAAATTGCCAGTGTTACCAATGCCAAAGGATTCCCATGATATTTTTTGGTGATGTCCTTTGCAATTTCAATCAAATCTGGATACCTTCTTTCAGCTCCTTCCCTAAATGCCCATTTAACAAATAAACACAATGAATCCTCCTCTGAAAGACTATCCAAAAAGTGGTGAGGACTAATACTACTCATAATCGAAGCTGTTTGTATGATCCGTGTAGTCACCAAAATTTTACTTCCTTCAGCTGCACCTAACCAAATCAAATCCCTTAGTTCAGTCCATTGAATTCGATACATCATCCAAGACCAGGAGGAACTTCTTATTGGCAAGTTTATCTTTCAACTGATTCTTGCCAAGAGCATTAGCAAAACTAGAAGTTGAATAATTCAGAAAATCAACGATTTTAACTAATCACATGCTTAATGTTTGAAGAGTCTCCATATTTCTTGATGTAAAAGACTAGGCTATCCTCACATCATTGAACACAAGTTTGGCAACTGTAGTTTTTCCCACAATGGAAAGAACACTTTTGCTACCATTTTCCATCAAAAGCTCAATGATTCTTTCTTTGTACATCGGATGCATTCCCTCCTATGCACAACGCGGTTATCATCACGAACTATATGAAGCCCTTAACTTGTTTGATTCTTTGAGCCATCTTAAAACGGAAGATAAGTGGATTAGATCTTGAGAAGAAGCTACCTATCTTCGTAATGATAGTACAGCTTCCATGAACATTGGCAACTTCCTTTCAATCTCATCCATCAAGTCTTGAGCATCACTGAAGATCCATTGCAGCTGGTGAAGCCATTCACGGACAGCGAAGCCAGCTTTGCAATTGTCACGCAATAAATACAATTTTTTTCGTTTTTTATTTTATATAAATGACAAATATATAATGACTCATTTGATAACTAACAAAGCTGAAAGTTTACATGAATATGATTGCAAAATTGGATTTTGAGAGCAAAATCAATTTGTATTACCAACTTATTTTGTGGCTTTATCAACCAACTAAAATGTTACTTTAGCCTTTTATGTCATCACCCAGCTCAACCTACTTTTGACTACTGCATGCCACACGAGTCATAGACATAAATAATACCATGAATTCTATGGTGCATTTTGTTTTGGTATCAAAATTACTTAAATTATCTTTTAAAGTAAAAAAGAATGTTTGATGATTATTAAAATTTATTATTTTTAGTTATTAGTTAATTATCAATATTTAAAAATATAAGATAAAATATATTATTAGATTATTAAATTAAAAAAATTAAATTAAAGAAATTGAATTAATAATTAAGTGATTATTAAAAACAATAAATTTTAATAAATTTTTAATATTTTTTAAATTGAATATCTAAATTTTATTAAATATTAACTAATCATCTATTTTGACAAGTTATATACTTATATAAGGTACTATAACAATCACCAAATAATATATAGGAATAAAATATAGGTTTACTTAAACAAGTGTTGGAATTTGAATCCCGCCATGTGTATGTAGCAATTAATTGGCCAGCCGGCAGACTTTTAAATGGAACTCAGATTCGCAATAAATTAGTCTTTGATCTGTCGGGTTGGGGGTTACTGTAGCCAACCAAAAAAAAACTATTATTACTAGATGGAGCTAAATTTTCGGAAGAAATATTAATACAAATTATAAGTTATAAATATTTTTGAACTTTTTCAAAGAACGCCAAAAGATATATTCACTTAGATATATAATAATGTATTATTATATTTAATGAGTCAAATCACAAACTATATATATTAAATCAAATACAACACAGCACTTCCATTCGGTTTATTTAATATAAATAAGTTCAAACCCTTAATTTAAACCATACTTATATATAAAGGTCGATCCATAAGCTTTAATTAATAATCTATCCACAAGTAGCTCATAAGCTAACTTGATTTATTTATTGCAAGCTTAAATGGATATTATCCTCATGTATGTTCTGCTTCAATTCATCATTTTGGATTCGGAGGTGTGACTATAATCACTGCAGATAAATTATCCCTTGGGTGTGGCATTGCCATAACATGTCCTTCAGGAACTGAAGATGCAACCCAACATGAAACATGGACGGGTTTGTTTCCTTCACAAAATGCTACATCGTACAATCCAAACTCGTTCCACGTTGCTAGGGTGATTTGATATTTGAGACCCAACCTCTTAACATTGTTTCCACCATTATTTGAGCAGCTTTCAATTGTGATGACCCCACTTGATGATGAGGACGAGTGTTTCTTCACAAGGAAAGAAAATTTTGAACCCATTTGTATGTTATGTTTTTGTTCCAAGTTTTTAACACAAAGCATGGCTAACTCCCTCCATGTTTCTTGATTGATACTCGTGATCATCACATCAGTGGTGGAAGTGATCTTGAAAATCATGCTTTCTGCTCGCTTTCTGCTGAATGTGCGGCTGATTACATGGCTGGGGAGAACCTCATGATCTTTCACTAAAGGGTGGATAAATATGGATTTCTTAATTTCTCCATTTTGGGGTAACATTTCTTGGTATATCTCTGTCCATTTCTTGAGGAAGTTGTCAACTGCCAAAACCTCTGTCAATAAGAGGCTGCAACTAATGCCAATTGAGTACCCTCCACATTCAAACTTAGTCACCTAAGACAGTGAGTGGGGAAAAACATATCACTTTCAATAAAATGTTCAAAACATTTGAATTTCATGCTATGAGATCACTACAACAATAACGACAGATTGTGGCGGTTAAAAAACCGCCGCTAGACGTACCCTCGATTGGTTGACCGCTTCAAGAAAAAGCACGGGTAAATCCTTAGTGACAGTTTTTGTTGATGGTTGGAATAATTGCTGCTAAATGAAATTTAGCGGCGAAAATATTTCGCGACGGTTAAGGGCTGCAGCTATTGGTAGAAACAATTGATTCCCATCTTGTGACGGTTAGATAACTGCTGCTATATATCTGTAGTTAAACTATTGGATTTTGCGACGGTTAATAGTAACCGCAGCTAAATTTCTTATTTTCGCTTTTAATTTAGTTATTTTTTTATTTTTATTTCAAAACACAATCACCATTTTTCTATCTTTTAATTTGAGATGTTACATACTTATTTAACTAATTATGTATTCAATTACAATAAAAAGCATAACTCAAGTAAAAAACAATGTTAGAATAATCCAAATTATATATATAACTACCAAAACAAAAATAGTTAATAGCAATTTATTCTCAAAATGCACTATTCATAAAGCAAATCAAAAAAATTAACTTTAAATTTCAATTTGGTTAAAAAATAAGAGAAAAAAATAATAAGTCAGACTTACACAAAATTATAATAATAAAAAATATAAAAAAATAATTTTTAAATAATTAACATTAATCAAATTTTTTATTATAAAATTATTTTTTTATCTTATTTTTTAAGAATTTAGGATTTAAAATGAAAAATAAAAAAAATGATTGATATCGGCTGAAAAAACAATATTATTTGAACAACCCAAACAAACAACTTTTTCATATGGCTTTATGCAGATATGCATGAAGGGCTATTGAGTAGTCACATTTCAGGTAGGGGTGTTCAAAATCGATCCGGACCGAAATAAATCGACGAACCAAACAAAAAAAATCGAGAACCGAATAAATCGAAAACCAAAAAAACCGAAAAAAATTTGTTTTGCTATTACTGTTGCACGACTGCGTCCCTATCCCTAACCCCCAAATACCCAATCGAAACCTAACCCCCAAATCCCCAATGGAAACCTAACCACGCAACGCACCTCGCACCATATCTCGCCCTCTGCGCAGTGCAGTGCGCACCCAGCCACGGAGCCAGCCAGTAGCCACCCACGTCCTTGAGTTCGAGGCCGGCAGCACCGACGTTCCTCCTAAGTCCCACCACCTCGAAGCCTTCCTCCGAATCCCACCGCCGAACAGAGCAGAGATTCCCCACCGCCGGTGCACCACGAACGCGAAGACCCAGATCAACACAGCACCTCGCCACCACCGACTGACCCAACAGGGCAGCACAGCAGACAGCACCCATGAGGCCACGATCAACACAACACCTCACCACCTCCACCCAGCAGCGTTTCTGGGTTCTGGCCACCCATGATCAACACAGTAGCTCGCCACCTCCACCTCAATTTATTGTTGATAACTTGGGTTTATAATTATGAAATAGTTAGGGCTCGATTTTGTTAATTATAATTTCTGTGATTCTGAGTTGCTGGATTTGTTTAGGGTTTTGTTAGTTTCTTGTTAATAACTTTGATTCTGTTCTTCTGAGTTGTTGGGTTCAAATTTGTTTGTTTTGCTTAGTTCAAATTCTATGATTCTCTGATTCTGTGATTCTGATTCTATGGTTATGTGATTCTAAATTGATTTTTGGTTTTCTGCACTTATTTTGCTTGTTTTGAAATTTTGTTAATAATACTGATGAGTTACTATGTAATTTCACTAATTTTTGTTCAATAATCATTGATTCATTATTGCTGTTTGTTGGTATTGTTTATTTATTGTTGATATTCTTGTTTGTTGATTCATTGTTGCTCTTGCTCAGCACTATTTCGTTTTTTTCTTCTTCCTTCCTTGAATTTGTTTCACTTCTATTTCTATTCTGCTGTCTGATTTTGTTGAGCCTCTGCTTTTACTTGGACTTTCCAACACCATTTCTTGTTGCTTTCCATTTGATTCAAATTCGTGGCTTTCTTGTTACTTAGGATTCACTGCTGCTATTATTGATTATTGATGAGGTAATTCTGAATTGAATAGATTTCTTTATTAATCAAATCAAAAAATTTTGTAGATGTCTTTATTCTTTATCATGTTGGTGTTTACTCTCAAAATTTATTTTAATTAGATGGTTCTAGATGATTGATTAAGTATGTATGTATGTATGTATGTATGTATGTATCAATGGGTTGATTAGATGGTTGCTGGATTGATGGATCTAATTGTAGTCTTGCTCTTATTGTTACATAGAAGGTTCTGATAACTGATATGATTCAAGATTCACCTTTTTAGTTAGCATGACTTATATGCTCTTAAACTTTGAGTTGATTTATTGATTCGGGCACATGTATCATGGTATGAATTGTTCTCTTTATTATTAGAATGTATAACTTGGCTATCTTTTAATGGAAATTTATTTTTATTTTCAGTTGTGTTGACTATTAAACTTTTAAACTTCTTTAATTGTTGTATTTGAATTTCTTTTGTCGTTAAATTTCATTAGACCAATACTTTGTTAGCTATTGTGTATTTGTGTTTGTTGATTTCAATGTTATGATTTTGTGAAATAGTATGGTAGTATTTTTTTGAATTGATTAAAAAAACCAAACAAATCAAACCAAACCAAACCGATTTTAATTGATTTGGTTTGGTTAGGATGGTCTCGATAAAAAAACCGAACCAAAACGAACTGCAGTTTAATTAGACGATCGGATTGAATGACTTTTTTTTTTCAAAAACAACCAAACCGTACCACGAACACTCCTAATTCTGTGTGTCTTTATCGTATATTTTGTATGCATCATTAGAGCTGACGATTTATCTAGACTCGATTCGTCTAAATCCGCAGATTATATAAATTGACTCATATAAGTATAGTTTGTTTACGAATATTTATGTCTAGATCGTTTATGGCCAACCAATCAACGAATTAAATGAATTAACCTGTTTAGTTTTTATTTGTTTTCTTTAAAAATATTTGTTAAAAAATATCACTTTTTGATAAAAAAAAAAATTAAACAAACAAGTATTTTTTTAGTATAGGTTAAGTTTTTAAGTTAAATAAGAGGAATATGGATAAAAAAGTGCTATTTTTTGCAAAATAAAAATAAATGGATAACTTATTTAGTTCACTAACTAACATACTTATTTAACTTGAAATTTAAATGGACGTAATTTTAAAAGGAAAAATTTTGCCCATTTAAATAGAGAACGAATTTTAATCCATTTTGAGAATCCTATGCCCCACTAACTATAAAAGATATCAGGGTGTCCACTTAAAAGCTTATTATTCAGGTGGGAGGTTAAACTTATCCTTTGAGCATGTAAAATTCGATTTTTATTTATTTCTTCAATTCCATTCGCTTAAATTATGAAGCTTTTTAATTGTTGTTAGCATTTGGGTAAATGCACTAGTAATTCATTAAAATGGATACTAACATAATGACGTTTTCACATGAAGATAGCATTGTAAATTAGATAAATTAATAAAATTGACTAAATATGTTTGATTAATTATCTAAGAATTCACAATGTTATCCTCCTATAAAAATTTCATCATATGAGTATTCCATTCATTAAACCCAATTAAAGTAAAGTATATGTAGAAGAAATAATAGTACTTGCCTGAACATAGCACAAGGGGGAGAACTGAGGAAGTGTCCCATCAATTTCCTTCCAGTAGACAAGCTCAGTCTCATTATTATTGTGTCTCTCATTGAGATCAAGAAACTGTGACAAGCTCCATTGACACTGTGCCGACAATAGTCGAAACCCAGAATCAGTAGACACAATTTCCAGTCCCGTGTCTCTTTCCAGGAGCCTCCCAGCGAGTATAGGGTAGTCCACTAGGACCATGCACAGTGACTCCACAATCCAACCATAAAAAGACCAACCACTCTCTTCACTATTATCATTATCATAGTAGAGCACTACTTTGTAGCACCCTCCAACAATGGTCCTTGGCTGCATGCTATCATGGTCGTTACTGGCCATCAAGACTTTGCGAGCTAGCCGTGGTTGAGTTTCCTTGCCCGGCATCATGGACTTCACGACTAAGGTCCGCACCTTTGGGAGGCTATGATCATCATCATGGGTGGCACCTTTGTCAAGCACAACGTCCATGATTTCTTGGGTTAAGTAATGGCCTTTGATAGTTGGAATGAATTGTACGGATTCTACTTCCAACTGTCACTCTTAATATATATATATAT
>NC_029777.3:103248591-103249093 GCF_000817695.3 Arachis duranensis | reverse complement strand
TCAAAAGTATAGAATAAAGTATATTGTTAGATTATTAAATTATAGAAATTAAATTGATGATTAAATGATGACATAAAATAATAAATTCTGATTATTTTTAATATTTATCTAACAAGAATAAAGGTTCTTGTATACCATTTTGTACAGGCTCAAAGTGAGGGAAAACAAAAATGCTTATAAAGGAGAAAACATGACACTTTCTTATGCATGTTTAAATGACATTTTTTTTATTTTTTAAAATATATATTTTCTTTATAAGAACAATTAAATAATCTATATTTTAATCTATTTGAATAAAATACTCTTCAATAATATATTATAATTATATATATTAATATTAATAATATAAAACATATATTATTAATGTAATAAATTTAATTTATTTTTAATATTTTAACTTATTATAAAAATATTTAATTAAAATTTTTTAATATTTTATGATTAATGATAAAATATTAAAAATAAATAAATTTTATTACTTTAACAATAAATATATATTTTA
>NC_029777.3:103239474-103247478 GCF_000817695.3 Arachis duranensis | reverse complement strand
TATAAAAAAATTATATTATGTAAAATATATAAAAATTTTAAATTAAATATTTTTGTAACAAATTAAAATACTAAAAATTAATATCTATTACAATATTAATAAGTTTATATTTTATAATATATATTATTTCTTTTCTTGAATAACCAAATACTTATAACTAATTTATATACAAAAATAATTATTAAAGAGTATTTTAGTTAAATAGATTAAAATGTATGTCATTTAACTTTTGCTGAGGAGATTAGAGAAGTGTATATTTCAGAAATAAAAAAATATTATTTAGACATCTAATAAAAAAAGGTGTCATTTTCTACAAAGAATTATTATACATATTGAAATTATCTTCGTAAGAATAAACATTTAAGAAAATACAGGCTCACAATTTAGATTAATTAGTATCATTTATATTTATATAAAATATTTGTATATTAATTATAAAATTGTATGTTTTTATTATTTTGGTTCTTCTAGCACCTATATATACTCATATGTATTGTACCTTTGTGACATACTCAATAATATAATATCCTTTTTCGAGTTTAGTCTCTTATTTCTAACATGGTATCAAGAGAATAAGTTCATTTTTTTCCATGAAAATTCGTTTATAACCCCTTTGTTTTTCTCTTCCGACAATGTTCTTTACCCCCGTTTTTTGACCTTTTTCTGACGCTTTGGTTTGTTACCACCGCCACCAGTGTGTTCGTCTCGTCACCAAGATTCTAATGCCTCCAGACTCGCCGCCTACCACCGCCGGACATGCCCTCATGCGCCGCCTGAATACCGGTGTACGTTTCAGGTGACTTTCTCCAGACGCCATCCAGCAGCGTTGGATCCACGCCCAGGATAAATGGCACCAGATAGCGCCATGTGTCGAAGCTAGCAAACACCCGCGGATCTGCTCCAGCTCGCGGAAAACCCGACTCGGCCCACCTCTCCGACCTGTGTGCCACCTCCCTGTCCGCCTCAGCACTGATGCGTTTTTCTTCTCCTATCACGCATTGCCACGTGTCGCCCTTTCCTGTTGACGTGGCTGCTTATGTGGCATCTAACGTGGCAGAAAGTGGAATCGCCCACCACGTCCTGACATCTCAAGTATCATTCTCATCCCAACTTCTCCAAGAATGTGTCTGCTCCTGCTGTTGTTGCTACTACTGAATCTACCACCTTTGCTCCTCTCAACCCGTCTTCTGTCTCTCTATTTGATATTGCGTCTCTTCTTAAACATCTTCTTTCCCTTTCTGGTAATACTCCTGCTGCTTTTTCGACTCCTCTAGGTAATTCTAAATGGTAATTTGACTCCGGTTGCTTTAATCACATGTCTCCTTTGCATCATCTTTTCTCATCTTTGTCAACTACTACAAATGCACTTTCTACCTATATTGCTAATGGTTCCCTCTTGCATGCAACACACAAGGGTTCTATCTCCCAGTCAACTCTTAATCTCCATGATACTTATTATATTCCAAAATTGAACTTCAACCTTATTTCTGTTGGTCAACTTGTTGATCTCGATTTTGATGTCAATTTTTTCATTTCTGATTGTCGTGTACAAGATCGTCGGATGGGACAAATCATCGGGATTGGATGTAAGGTCAGAAGATTGTTTGAACTCGAGAATCTTCATATTCCTCCTGTGCCAAATCTCTGTGATGCTTCTGCTCCATCTACCATTCACTTGTGGCATCATCGTCTTGCTCACAGCTCCTTAGGAAAATTGCGTCCTCTAGTGTCTTATGGTATTTTGGGTCAGGTTAAAAAAGAGTCTTTTGATTGAATTTCTTGTCAAACTGCTAAACAACTTGATTTATCTTTTCAGAATAATTTTTCTCTTGCTTGCTCTTCTTTTGATCTTATCCACTCTGATGTTTGGGGCCTTGCTCCCACCGCTTCTATGGGAGGAGTTCGATACTTTATCATTTTCGTTGATGATTATTCATGCTTTACTTGAGTTTATTTGATGACTAATCGCCATGAGCTACCTCAGATTTATATTAACTTTGCCACTATGATTAAAACTCAGTTTTCCAAGATTATTAAGATTTTTTGACGTGATAATACTATGGAATATTGTGATTCCAAACTTTTAACCTTTCTTGTAGAATATGGTACTTTGCCTGAGTTTTCTTGCCCTGGTACATCTCAACAAAAGGGACGAGGTGAATACAAACACTATCACATTCTTGACTCTGTTCGTGCAATACTTCTTTCTTCTTCGTGTCCTAAGTAGGGGGTGTTGTAAATCGATACAGGCCGAACAAACCGATCAACCGAACCAAAAAAATCGAAAACTGAACAAACCAAAAACAAAAAAAACAAAAATATCATGTTTTGCTGTTTTTCTTGTGGGTCAGTTCGGTTTTCGATTTTGACACTAAAGACCCTAACCCTAAATAACCTAAACCTAGCAAGTAGCAGCACCACTCTTAGTCTCTCACAATCTTTCTCTAACGAATGAACATCAATCCCCAATCCCCAAGCCCCAGCCACTGAGCCCCTTCCTCTCAGCACCGTCTTCCTTCACCTTCCACAACACCGTTGCCAACTCACCGAATAGCACCTCGCGGACATCACCTCGACACGGTCCTCTCTTTTTCCCTTCCTCCTTTCGCAGTTCACAGTCGCTGTTTCCCTCCCTCGCGTCGTAAATTCTCCCTTTCCATCCCTCGCTCCCTTGTAGTCGCAGCCTCTCCCTTTCCTTCCATCGCAGGTGACGCCGCCGTCATCGTCGCTCGTCGCCCGTCAGTCACACTTCAAAGACATCGTCCATCGTCTTTCGCACTACAGTCAGCACAGTAGCATTCCTCTGCATCTAGAATAGGGATGCCTCTCAAGTAAATTATTTGTTCTAATTTTTTTGGATTTGGTTATTTGTTCTTAGTTCTAATTTTATTTTGCTATTATGATTTTTAGTTTAGGATTCTTGATCCTGTTCTTTCTAATTTGTTTTTGCAGCTTTGATAATTTGTAGTTCTCTAATTTGAAAATTTGTGGATGTTAGATAATTTCTTTTTGAAAAATTGTTCTGAGTGTTCTTGTTTTAATTATCTAATTTGAATTTATGGTTTGCTATTCTAATTTATGTTGTTTTAATTTTAGTGTTGTTCTAATTTTGATATGTTTCTAATTATTTATTCAATTTTTCTTGTATATATATTATTATTTAGTCATGGTTCTCTATTCTTTGCTGAATTTAGTCATTAGAGATAATAATGATTGAGCTATAAAACATAATCAGCATATAGTCAATCATGTTGCTACAGTATTCATATTTTTATAATATTTTTTTGAAACACAATTTTAAATCACTTGATACATGTACATCGTATAGAAGTAGTGATTGATTGATAATAGTTATTGCTTTCCATCACCCTTATTCTTATTGCTATGATTTAGTCCATTTCTTTACCAGCTTAAGTTTTGCATACTATGATTCATATGGCTCTCGTATTATGGCTTAATTTTGTTAGGCAAGGATGGCTATAATTTTATATTTTTCTAATGACTGAAAAAACCGAACAAATCGAACTAAATCGAACCGCAGTTTAATTAAACGATTGGATCAGATTACTTTTCTCTAAAAAATAAACCAAACTGCACCGCGAACACCCTTAGTTCTGAGCGTACTTGGGGTGAAGCTGTTCTTACTGCTGTTCATATTATCAATAGACTTTCTTCTTCTGTCCTTGGTAACATTACTCTCTTTGAGCCTCTTTATCATACCTCTCTAGATTACAGTTCCCTTTGAGTTTTGGTTGTGTCTGTTTTGTCCTTCTTCAGCCTCATGAACATAATAAACTTGAACCTCGAGTCGTTGATGAGCGGATAATTTATACGCTTTTTGGCATTGTTTTTAGTATGTTTTTAGTATGTTTTAGTTAGTTTTTATTATATTTTTATTAGTTTTTAGTTAAAATTCACTTTTCTGGACTTTACTATGAGTTTGCGTGTTTTTCTGTGATTTCAGGTATTTTCTGGCTGAAATTGAGGGACTTGAGCAAAAATCTGATTCAGAGACTGAAAAGGACTGCAGATGCTGTTGGATTCTGACCTCCCTGCACTCGAAGTGGATTTTATGGAGCTACAGAAGCCCAATTGGCGCGCTCTCAACTGCGTTGGAAAATAGACATCCTGGGCTTTCCAGCAATATATAATAGTTCATACTTTGCCTGAGATTTGATGGCCCAAACTGGCATTCCAAATTAGCTCAAAACTGCCCGGCGTTAAACGCCGGAACTGGCACAAGAATGGGAGTTAAACGCCCAAACTGGCACAAAAGCTGGCGTTTAACTCCAAGAGAAGTCTCTACACGAAAATGCTTCAATGCTCAGCCCAAGAACACACAAAGTGGGCCCAGAAGTGGATTTTTATGTAATTTACTCATCTTTGTAAACCCTAGGCTACTAGTTCTCTACAAATAGGACCTTTTACTAATGTATTCTCATCTTGGTAGCTATCTTTGAGTAGTCTTATGCTATCTTAGATCAATTGAACCCTCTTTGGGAGGCTGACCATTCGGCCATGTCTAGACCTTGTTCTTATGTATTTTCAACGGTGGAGTTTCTACACACCATAGATTAAGGTGTGGAGCTCTGTTGTACCTCGAGTATTAATGCAATTATTATTGTTCTTCTATTCAATTCAGCTTATTCTTGTTCTAACATATCACTTGTTCGTCAACTTGATGAATGTGATGATCCGTGACACTCATCATCATTCTCACCTATGAACGTGTTCCTGACAACCACCTCCGTTCTACCTTAGATTGAGTGAATATTTCTTGGATTCCTTAATCAGAATCTTCGTGGTATAAGCTAGAATTGATGGCGGCATTCAAGAGAATCCGGAAGGTCCAAACCTTGTCTGTGGTATTTTGAGTAGGATTCAAGGATTGAATGACTGTGACGAGCTTCAAACTCGCGATTGTGGGGCGTTAGTGACAGACGCAAAAGAATCACTGGATTCTATTCCGACATGATCGAGAACCGACAGCTGAATAGCCGTACTGTGACAGAGCGCGTTGAACATTTTCACTGAGAGGACGGGACTGTAGCCACTGACAACGGTGATGCCCAACATACAGCTTGCCATGGAAAGGAGTAAGAAGGATTGGATGAAGACAGTAGAAAAGCAGAGAGACGGAAAGGACAAAGCATCTCCATACACTTATCTGAAATTCTCACCAATGAATTACATAAGTATCTCTATCTTTATTTTATGCTTTATTCATAAATCATCTATAACCATTTGAATCTGCCTGACTGAGATTTACAAGATGACCATAGCTTGCTTCATACCAACAATCTCCGTGGGATCGACCCTTACTCGCGTAAGATTTATTACTTGGACGACCCAGTGCACTTGCTGGTTAGTTGTGCGAAGTTGTGATAAAGAGTTGAGATTACAATTGTGCGTACCATGTTGATGGCGCCATTGATGATCACAATTTCGCCTACCAAGTTTTTGGCACCGTTGCCGGGGATTGTTTGAGTTTGGACAACTGATGGTTCATCTTGTTGCTTAGATTAGGTAATTTTACTATTTATTTTCAAAAAAAAAGAAAAAAATTTTATTTTGTTCTTCAGAGTTTTTAAGATTGAATTCTAGAGTTTCATTATCTGTTGAAGTCTGGCTGGCTGTGAAGCCATGTCTAATCTTATTGGACCGAGGCTTCAACTTATAAGCACAAGAGCTTGTTGATTTCTATCAATTCTGCTGTTGTGAGCAATGATCTGCTAAAGCTTGGCTGGCCATTGGCCATATCTAGTGTTTTGGACCGGAACTTTCTTTGAGAGCTTGGCTGGCTAGTAAGCCATGTCTAATTCCTGGACCGGAGTCTTAGACTAACATTGCATGATTTCTGGAATTCTTATTAAAAATTTTGATCTTCTTCATTTTCTTTTTCCACATAATTTTTGAAAAAACCAAAAAAAATTACAAAATAAAAAAAAACCAAAAATATTTTTATGTTTGTTGTTTGAGTCTAGTGTCTCATTTTAAGTTTGGTGTCAATTGCATGTTTATATTCTTCTTGCATTTTTCGAATTCATTCATGTGTCTTCATTGATCTTCAAGTTGTTCTTGATGATTTCCTTGTTCTGATCTTTAAATTCTCTTGTCTTGAGTGTTTTGTTGTTTCTCATATGCATTCTCAATTTGTAGTGTCAATAGTATACAAACTTCTAAGTTTGGTGTCCTGCATGCATTGTTTATTTGATCTTAGTTTCATTTTGATTATTCCTCATTGTTAAAAATCCAAAAAATTTTTAATTTGTGTCTTTTCAAGTCAATAATACAGAGAATTGAAGATTCAGAACATACAGCAGAGGAATTACACAGAAAAAGCTGGGCGTTCAAAACGCCCAGTGAAGAAGGAAAACTGGCGTTTAACGCCCAAAAGGGTAGCATTTTGGGTGTTAAACGCCAGAATGTATACCATTCTGGGCGTTTAACACCAGGATGGCACAAGAGGGAAGATTTTGTTTTTAATGCAAATTTTTTTTAGTTTTCATAATTTTTCAAAATCAAATCTTTTTCAAATCATATCTTTTCAATCATATATTTTCAAAATCAATTTCTTTCCATTTTCAAAAATACTTGCTAACAATTAATAATTTGATTCAACAATTTAAGTAAGTTGCCTTTTCTGTTGAGAAAGGTTTAATGTTTGAATCATATCTTTTCTTGTTAGCCAAGTCATTAATTTTCAAAATCAAATCTTTGTAAATTATTTTTCAAATCATATCTTCTCAATCATATCTTTTTAAAACTATATCTTTTCAATCATATCTTATTAATCACATCTTTTTCAAAATAAGTTTTCAATCATATCTTTTTGATTTCTAATTTCAAAAATCTTTTTCAAAATCATTTAATTTCTTTCCCACTCTTAGTTTTTGAAAATCAATTACTTTCTTTTTTAATTTTTTTTCAATTAATTCACTTTAATTTTCGAAAATTTCTTCCCCTCTTCTCACATCCTTCTATTTATGGACTAACACTCCTACTCAATGCACAATTCGAACTCTATCTTTCTAAGTTCAAATTCTTCTACCTCTTCTTTCTATTTTTCTTTTCCTCTGACACCTCAAGGAATCTGTATACTGTGACATAGAGGATTCCATATTTTCTTGTTCTCTTCTCTTTCATATGAGCAGGAGCAAAGACAAAAGCATTCTTGTTGAGGCTGACCCTGAACCTAAAAGGACCTTGAAGCGAAAGCTAAGAGAAGCTAAAGCACAACTCTCTGTAGAGGACCTAACAGAATTCTTCAAAGAAGAAGACACGGCAGCCGAAAACAACAACAATGCCAACAATGCAAGGAAGGTGCTGGGTGACTTTACTGCACCTACTCCCGACTTCTATGGGAGAAGCATCTCTATCCCTGCCATTGGAGCAAACAACTTTGAGCTTAAGCCTCAATTAGTTTCTCTAATGCAACAAAATTGCAAGTTTCATGGACTTCCAGTAGAAGATCTTCATCAGTTTTTAGCTGAATTCTTGCAAATCTGTGACACTTTCAAGACCAATGGGATTGATCCTGAGGTCTACAGACTTATGCTATTCCCTTTTGCTGTAAGAGACAGAGTTAAGATATGGTTGGACTTACAACCTAAAGAAAGCCTGAACTCTTTGGAAAAGCTAGTCAATGCCTTCTTGGCAAAGTTCTTTCCACCTCAAAAATTGAGTAAGCTTAGAGTGGAAGTCCAAACCTTCAAACAGAAGGAAGGTGAATCACTCTATGAAGCTTGGGAAAGATACAAACAATTGATCAGAAAGTGTCCTTCTGACATGCTTTCTGAATGGAGCATCATAAGTATCTTCTATGATGGTCTGTCTGAACTGTCCAAGATATCATTGGACAACTCTGCTGGAGGATCTCTTCATCTGAAGAAGACGCCTGCAGAAGCTCAAGAACTCATTGAAATGGTTGCAAATAACCAATTCATGTACACTTCTGAAAGGAATCCTATGAACAATGGGATGAATCAGAAGAAAGAAGTTCTT
>NC_029777.3:103237027-103237777 GCF_000817695.3 Arachis duranensis | reverse complement strand
CTCTCTTCTTCACCCATTCACCAATCACCTCAACACCTCTTCCCCAAAAACCCCTCACCTATCAAATCCAACTATTCTCTTAACCACTCACATCCATCCTTCATAAAACCCCACCTACCTCACCATTCAAATTCAAACCACTTTTCCTCCCAACCCACCCATACATGACCGAAACCTACCCCTCTCTCCACTCCTATATAAACCCATCTTCACTCCTTCATTTTCACACAACCTAAACACTACTTCTCCCCCTTGGCCGAAACACAAAGCCCCTTTCTATCTCTTCTATTTCTTCTTCTTCTACTCTCTTCTTTCTTTTTTTGCTCAAGGACGAGCAAACTTTCTAAGTTTGGTGTGGTAAAAGCGTTGCTTTTTGTTTCTAAGTTTGGTGTGGTAAAAGCATTGCTTTTTGTTTTTCCATAACCATTTATGGCACCTAAGGCCGGAGAAACCTCTAGAAGAGGAAAGGGAAGGCAAAAGCTTCTACCTCTGAGTCATGGGAGATGGAGAGATTCATCTCAAGGGTGCATCAAGACCACTTCTATGAAATTATGGCCAAGTAGAAGGTGATCCCCGAGGCCCCTTTCAAATTCAAAAAGAGTGAATATCCGGAGATCCGACATGAGATCCGAAGAAAAGGTTGGGAAGTCCTTACCAACCCCATTCAACAAGTCGGAATCTTAATGGTTCAAGAGTTCTATGCCAATGCATGGATCACCAAGAACCATGATCAAAGTGTGAACCCGAACA
>NC_029777.3:103235697-103236790 GCF_000817695.3 Arachis duranensis | reverse complement strand
TTCAACTGAGAAGGCATGACCTCAAGCCCGTGGCTAGAGGATGGTTGGAGTTTATCCAACGCTCAATCATTCCCACTAGCAACCGGTCCGAGGTTACTATAGACTGGGCTATCATGATTCATAGCATCATGATTAGAGAGGAAATAGAAGTTCATGAGGTTATATCCCAAGAACTTTATAAGGTGGCGGATAAGTCCTCTACCTTGGCAAGGTTAGCCTTCCCTCACCTCATTTGTCACCTATGTTATTCAGTTGGAGTTAACATAGAGGGAGACATATGAGGACAAGCCCATCACTAAGAAAATGATGGAGCAAACAAGAGACCCCACTCATCATGAAATCCCTGAGATGCCTCAAGGGATGCACTTTCCTCCTCAAAACTATTGGGAGCAAATCAACACCTCCCTAGGAGAATTGAGTTCCAATATGGGACAACTAAGGGTGGAGCACCAAGAACATTCCATTCTCCTCCATGAAATTAGAGAAGATCAAAGAACCATGAGAGAGGAGCAACAAAGGCAAGGAAGAGACATTGAAGAGCTCAAGCACTCCATAAGATCTTCAAGAGGAAGAACAAGCCGCCATCACTAAGGTGGACCTGTTCTTTAACTTCCTTGTTCTTTATTCTCCTATTTTTCAAAAATTTATGCTTATGTTTATCTATGTTTGTGTCTTATGATCATTAGTGTCTTAGTGTCTATGCCTTAAAGTTATGAATGTCCTATGAATCCATCACCTTTCTTGAATGAAAAATGTGCTTAATTGAAAAAGAGAAGAATTGCATGAATTTCAGATTTTATAACAGATTAATTATTTTGATGTGGTGGCAATACTTTTGACTTCTGAATGTATGATTGAACAGTTCATATGTCTTTTGAATTTGTTGTTCATGAATGTTGGCTCTTGAAAGAATGATGAAAAAGGAGACATGTTACTGAGGATCTGAAAAATCATTAAAATGATTCTTGAAGCAAGAAAAAGTAGTGAATACAAAAAAAAACGAAAACGAAAAAAAAGGGGGGGAAAGAAAAAAGAAAAAAAATAAAGTTGTGATCCAAAGCAAAAAGAGTGTGCTTAAGAACCCTGGACACCT